>NC_079378.1:5377500-5577500 GCF_021018895.1 Seriola aureovittata | reverse complement strand
TTATCATGCCAAATTTTTAAAAGGTTGTACTTATGTATGTATTTACAATCACACTTGCTTTTCTCAAATGTGAAAATGTATGTGTCTGTATGTCTGTGAATTATCTGTGTCTATGTATAAACTGTATATGACTATTCATGTAAACAGGCCCGATCTCAATGAATCAATTAAGGATTTAATAATTCTAGCACGCTAACTTGCCAAAAGTTGCTTAGCTTGTTAGCATGCGGGAATAAAATTAGATTTGGTCATGAATTAGAAAAAGTAATTCTGACCTGCTGGTGGTGTTAGATGAAAATTATGACAATCATCAAAGTTATTATGATCATCCTGAGGCATGAAATTAATTGGTATTACTTTGTACTGACAAAACAGCCCCTATGAAGTGCTGACAATGATTAACCAAAGCTAAATACACATACACATATTTTTTCAGTATTGTGAGCGGCACAGACTTCACCTCCATTGTACTGGGGTCAGAAAAATTAAAAGACGGATATTTCAAAATCTCAGCAAGAACTGAACTGAACTTTTGGTCACAGGTAAATACTGTGACCAACAGTCTGGTATGTGAGTCAAACACATGTTGAATGCGTGTTATCCTTCGTCATGGAAGGAATTTCTGCGGAGAAGTGCACCTTCACACTCAGTCAATGAGTAAACTAGTTGCTCAGTCACTCGTCACACCAGTAAACAAGACAACGAGCTAATAAATATTCATTCAACAAGTCTCCTTATCAAACAGCAGCCGGTAAGTGACAGCCAGCAAGTCAATAAAATGCTCAGTCAGTAAACCAGCACGTCAGCCAAAGAAAGTAATCTGATCTTGATTTCCATGAAGAACCATTCAGCCAGTAAACGATAATGATGCTGATGCTGAGACGGAGCAACAAGGACAACAGAGCCGGAGAAACCACGACCTGGCGGAGAAGAGGAGGAGCTGAGATCCAGAGCAAGAGTTAAAAGACCGACAAGGCTTTCAGTTCAGTGTCACTTCCAGATGGTGCAAATGTGGAGAATGTAGTAGAGAAAAATAAGGAGGAGGAGGAGGAGGAGGAGGAGGAGGAGGCAACAGACAGAGCTGCAGTGTGCCGTGTACTGCAGCAGTCTGGACAACTTGTAATGGAGTCAAATAGTCCATCACGACTTGAACTGGATCCCATTTCCCCTAAAACTGTTTACCAAAACTAGAGCCAGAAGTAGAACAAGGAACTATTTTGCTGACAGATCGGACAAAGTACTGAACACTGCTGTGAAGAAATCCTGCGCATAAGAAGCAGGAGAGTACTAATGAGTATTTATCTCAACATAGTATAACTTTAAAAAAGCAGAGCAAACAAGCCAACCCACATCTCCGCGAAGCTGGCTGCGAGTTGCTTGTGATTGCAATCTCAATTCTGTCCAGGGTTGTAAAGGAAGCATGTGAGAACGAGAAAAACCAAATCAAGGTCAGACATCCGGCTCAGCAGCTCAGTGTGAACCCTGTGTGAAGATGAATCCTGCGTGGACACCACACTGGTCTTAAAGCAAGCCTCAAATGTTTGGATATTGAAGTTAGCAATGGTGTCCAAGGTTGGATTTTAGTATTGTGACAAGAGAATCATCCAGCTCCACTCTGTTCTGCCTTCGCCATATAAACGGTGCTGTGTCTCTATAAATAGCCTTAAACCCCTGGGGCAGGCCAGACTAAGCAAGGCTGCCCAGCAAATGCAGAGAGAGGAAAAAAAAAAACACAGTGACACTACCAACAACTCTGCCACCCCTACCCACCCCCCTCCGCGCTGGTCTGCTGAATCCACGGCAAGAAAGTCTGTTAATCCTCCTGACACTGCAAGATACCCTTTACATGCTCTCCTACCTGAATAATGGAGGCAGTGTGGACCAGTCAGTATCGACATGAATCATCCCCCACAGATTTGAGCAAAATCAGACCAATCCTTTAACGCAACATATGTTCTGTTGAAACAGGAAGTTCCACCCTCCCTCTTAGTTACAGTAAAGGGTACGTGAAAGCACGTTCACACCCATTTGTGATCGATTGAACCTCTCGGCCTCCGCTATTCTGGTTTTGGACTTTCCAAAAGATTTTAAAACCTGGCTGCAGGGGTTTGCTCCCATTCAGCCACAAGAGCTTCAGTGAAGTCCAACGCTGATGTTAGGTGAAAAGGCCAGATTGTGCAGTTGGGTGTTGCAGTTTATCCCAAAGCTGTTGGATGGGGTTGAGGTCCAGGCTCAGTGCAGGCCGCCTCAAGTTCTTCCACACCAGCCCAGAAAGCTCAGAAAACCATTTCTTTATGGAGCTGGCTTTGTGCATGAGGACACCGTCATGTAGAAACAGGAAGGGGCCAAACACAAACTGTTTGCACAAAGTTGGGAGAACACTATTGTCTGAAATATAATAGTTGCTGTAACGTTAAGATTTCCTTTAATTGAAACTAAGGAGCAACGAAACCATGAACGATAAGAAACAGCCCCAAGGAGAAAAATGCGGATTGAGTTTGGTGCATTCTACCAGAATTTAACTTTGTGCCTGTTTTCAAACGTGCTGCTCTTCTAGCTTTCTAGAAAGTATTCAGTCTCCTCAGAAAACCCGATCATGTTGTAGAGAAAACTAAACTGCAGCAAAACTACTGGTACTGTGCTGTTTCCTTCCAACCACCAGTGGCCGCAGCGAGCGCACCGTTTCTGAGCAAGAACCGATACTTTAGATACTTCAGTGCTGGAGATGTTGTAAGTGCTGGAGATATGACTTTCCCGGGACTGATTGGAACGAATAACCCTACAACTGAAACAGGAAGAAGTAGTAATACAAGAAGAAGAAGAAGAAGAAGAGGAAGGATGAGAAGCAGAAGAAGAAGAAGAAGAAGAAAGGCAAACACATTAACAATAACTACACATTTAATAGTGGCAGCAACAGCAGGTGCAGCATCAGGCCTGCTGTGAATTATGGGAAAAAGAAAAAAAAAAAAAAAACACGGCAAGAGTCGAGTTATAGAAAACCAGAAGGTGACGCTCTCAGTCTCTCTCAGTTGAAGTAAATTATTTTGTCCCTCCCTCCCATTATTTCCCATAACCTTAGATCAAGTCTAGGATAAGTTACAATGCATACCATAACGCCACCATGGAAAGCATGAATGAAATGATGTTTTCTTTTTCTGTTTCGTCACACAATCTTATCTCCTCCTCCCCTCCCAGAAACTGGCTCGCAGTTCCCAGGGCTCGGGTGAACGTCAGCTTCTATTGTTTTCGTCTAATCGTTAGTGCAGCCCTTAGTAAATTTGTTGGAAGTTTATATGAGCGCCGACTCGTGCAGCATGTGGTCAAAACATATTAGATTTCACTTTATTTCATTGTGTCTTTCTAATAAATGGAGTCTCTCTCTGTGCAGCTGTGTGCTGGAATACAGACTAATGAAAAGCACAGATCTGACATTTACCTCCCTCCTGCTCTCCGACTGTTCTGCTTCCCATTAATTCTCAGTGATTCAGTGACTGAATGACCCGAGCAAAACGCCACCCGCCAGCGGTGACCCTTGTGATGATCCTAATGCACCCAGTCCATTCCTCAAACCGTGTCTTCATACCTCGCTCTGATTTATCTCCTCCATCGCGCGCACACACTCCAGACGCACACACACGCACACACACACACACACACACACACACACACACGAGCAGTGAGGCAGTCAACTGGCCGACTAAACAGTCACCCAACCCAGAAGTGTTGTTTCTCCACCTGACACACAAACACAGATACTTGGTCGACGGTTGAAAGAATCTGACCACGATGTCCTTCTGTTTTTCCAGCTTTTCTTTCTCTTCCTAACGACCCTCCATCTCCTCTGGTGGTCGCAGAGACACGTGTGTCACCGCCCCCCATCGCTCTGCCGTCCCTGCCGGTCTCTTTTTTAGTGTCGGTGACTGGGAAACTGAAGCTTATTGTGCTGCTGCACACGCCATAAATTACTCTGAATAAGAGTATCACATAAAACAGAAAATGGAAAAGTGCAGTGAGCCAGTTCACTCCGACACCTCCTCACCACCTGGAAAACACTTACAGCAACGCTTATTAGAGAGCCCTTAGCTCAGTCAGTGAAGCGTGAGAGTCCTAATCTCCAGGTCACAGGTGCCTTTAAATTACAAACGCACCCCTGGATACCTCTACATCATTACAAAGGATCGATTTATGACATGCCAACTCTGTCTTTGTGATCAGGTGGTGTGTTCCATGTGCACCTACTTTCTATTACCTCACCTACTGTACTTCTACTTCAGTTAGGCTTTTCCTACATTTCCCAGAAGGCACACCAGGGACACATTCACCACTGCCAAAAGAAAAAAAAGACGTTTCCATAAAAGGAAACAGTGGTGCATTAGACTCTCAAACTCAAAGTAATTCCTCTTTAAATAACTCTCTGAACATTAAGACGGATGGTTTAATGGTGCAATATTCACTCCATGGTGCAGTAATGGCTGACGGAAACATTGTGGTGTTATACACATGGTGGCTCAACTTTAACCTACAGACAGAAAGTCACACACCTTGTGGAAAGAAATAAGTCAATCAAACAGAGAAATGATGGGAATCAGTGCAAAACATTAAGATGATAAATATACCCAACTGGTTAGATTCACTAGTGGAGTATTATGCAACAACTGGACTCGACTTACAGTTATCTATAGTTCTATCACAGCTCAGTGACTGACTCGATGTGACAAGTGTATGTGACGTAAAAATGACCAAATTAATCTTTTTCCGTTATACATCTTGGAAATATTACGGTGACACATCTGGAGGAATCCTCTCACTGAAATTTTCCATTTGTTTTTAACCGTGATGTCTGACTGATGGTCTGCAGACGTACAGCGGTGGGATGTCCTGGATGTTTTTGGTTCCCTACGTGAAGTCTAATTCAAATCAAACCCATCGGAGTGAATGACACGCTGCCTTGATTGGTACCATTTTCATCAGGTCATAAAAGTATTTTAAATAGTCTTCTTGGTGGCACATTCAAGGGCGCTCCGACATTTGAGAATTATTAGTCAACTTCTGAAAAGCAACAATTTGATGAGTTACAGAGTTGAAAAATCAAACCCAGACGACGAGAAAAAGAAGCAGACGTGGATGTTGTGTTAAAGCTGAACTGCATTCGAGTTATCTTCCTAAAACAGTGTCTTTTACGGTCAACGATAACAACAAAATATAAAGGTGACCGATCACAGTGAGAGATCACCTATGCAAATACATCATGAAAATCAACTTGCAGAGATTGAAAATAACTGAAGCCAGATGTTGCACAGCAGCAAGAAAAACATACTGTACTCTTTGTAACTGGTGATACTGTTGTCAGCAGTGCTGTAAGTACTCACAGTATGTACAGAATAAGATGAAACTTGCACAAGTACAGTTGTGTAATTGTGTCGTGGACAACGTTCCAGATGTTGATAAGATAAGATGATGAGCATTTTTATTTTTGTATTTTCAGTTTATTTTCAGTTAACTGCTATTGACGGCTGGGGTGACACCCTGACAACTGGCTGATTCTGGTCACTCCACCCATCCATGTTATCCTAACAACTCAGAAAGGTGTGTGTCTGTGTGTGTGTTCCTGTATGTGGTCTTGTGTGTGTATGTGTGTGTGTAGTGTAGGAGGGGATACACATACACACAACATCCACTTCTATCAGTAGTTTGGTCAAATTTTGTACAGCATAGTTAATCATTTCCTACTGTAAGGCATCAACACTGTCACACACACACACACACAGACTTTGTATTCAAGAGTCTTTACTGCTGATGCCCTGCCCAGGAATGTATGACTGACCCTGCTTTCACGTCTACTGTCCAGCTGACCCAGGACACACACACACACACACACACACAATATATCTAGTTAACTACACTTCCAATATCACACCGCCTTAACTCTGATGAGAGGAAATTGATTTCCGCTCCACAGTGTCAGGAAAATAATTATCTGGGTCAAAGGTAAAAAGTAAACAGAAAGAAAGAATGAAAGCGTTTCCATACATTCATCTAGAGCCAGCAGTGGGAAAACACAATGACAACTCATCATCCGGACTTTAGAGAGCCCTTATATTTGACACGCTTCATCACTCCTGTCACTGAGTGGTCCATTAGAGTCATCTCACCGGCTGACATTAACTTCTAACATCAGAGCGGGTGATGCAACGCCACATAACTTCAAGTAATAACCCACAATATTTAGAGTGTGTAAATAAATGTCTGCTTTGCCACCATCAAGCGACTGATGTAACATAAAAGCGTATTCAACTGTTCTCATTAAAGTTCACAAACGCATTTGATGTTTCTGGTTTATCTGCATCGGCTGTGAAAGAAAGTGCGCCACCTACAGAGACGCAGGCTCTCGTCGCAGACGGCTGAAGTATGATAATAGTTCAGAGGATGACTGGACCTGATCCAGATAACGTGAACAGATACAAAAATACATTTTTCCTGCTCTTCACAGCCCACACTCTCCCTCTGACTCCAAAAAAAGAAAGCAATAATTATGCCACACCGCATGATCAGAGCTGATAGGGAGTCGGCTCAGATCCACAGCAATACAAGGCGTCCCTGCCCGACCTGATTGGCCTGAATGAAATTTGGACCTGGCCCAACATGAGTCCCGTATCAGATCTTGGATAACAGGAATCAGCTGAACTGGTGAAGACTTCTACGTCACAATCCCACCTCATGCGAGTACAGGGGGGGGGGGGAACAAAAAAAACAAAAAAACACAGCAATGACCTCGCAGGGTTCATGCAGATAGAGAATGCACTGCAAACACAACATCAAAGCTTCACCAGCCTGTTACTTGAATTCAACACGTGACGTGGTTTCACAACTTAAAGCTGCATCACCTGTGCCTTAGCTTTCAATCCTGCTGCTCTGACGTTTTTCAGCCTCTGATGTCTGCATGCAACAAAAAAACTCCAGCACCTCTGCTAGAACCTTTTTAATAGTGTTTTAAAACATACTGAGAATAAACACTGGCTGCAGATTTCCACCGATTTACTGTATTTGGTAAATAATGTGACTCTGACGCTGCTGCTCTTGTGCATCGTCTAGGTTACCGACGTGCAGCCTAAGTCATAAATGTCTCTTTTCTATCTAATGGATTCATTGAAGCTAATTATAATTGCACAGGGGGAGTCATGGCAACACCTTCTTTGGTTAATTGCAGCCTGAAAGCTACTTACTGTGGTTACAACTGTTAAAATGGCGAGGTTACGCAGTGTGAGGTTGAGAGTGGTCTTCTTCAGTCACAAGGCTACAGATGGATCTATTGGTTTCCACTTTCACTTAAAAGCCCTTCATTGAGCAAAGCAGTCACATGTTTTCCCCGGAGCCCAAAGTACTTTGACCATTCAAACAGATTTTACAAAAGAGACTCTCAAACAGGGTACAGCCAACCTGCTAGCTATGCTAATCCACCTTTACCTTGGGCACAGCGGCCCTGGAGACACAAATGAATTAATCAGCTGGGTTAACCGCTAGTGGGTCGAGTTATTGTACCATTTTTCCAAAGTGAAAAAAGGCAGCAGCCAAGAGAGGAGGAAATGTAATGTTGTGAAGACTAGCATTCTTGTTAGTAAAAGAGCAAATGCTATTGAGGGATTTAAAAATTTAAAACCAAATACTTGTAATGTTAGCTATCAAGCTAACTTGCAGTGCAGTAATCAAACAGATATTTTTAGTCACATTATGAGTTTTTGTCAATCTGCCAGTTACTTAAATTGGAACAATGGCGTTTTTGATTTCATGTCACGAATGAGATCATTTCAACTTCCACATCAGCTCCACCTCTGACAAGTCCCTGTTAGCCTGACAACAACGACAGCAAGTATTTTTCCATTTTACACTCTTCTGACCATCTCACAAATCCCAGGGAATCCAGCGTTGCTCACAAGTGTGAAATAATGTCTTGTTGTGAGTGAAGCGCTGGATAGTATCTGCATAGTTCATCTGTTATGGTGTTGTTTTCTCAGCATGATAAATAAAATCCAAACATTTCCTAAAATGGAATGAAAAACATCGGAAGAGGCGCTACTTGGATCTGACAGTTAGGATGCCCTGTATAATTCAAGACATACTGGTCTGTTAATGCACGTCCTTCTTGACATGGCAACGTGGCTGAAGACAAGACAGGTATCAACTGCACATCAGTCTATTTTAGGGTCAAACAGTCTCACAAATAAACAAACAGACTTCAGTCACACATGAAGAATTTGTGCAGTGGCTTTTCTTAAAATGGGTCGAAACATAATCAGGCAGCTATTAATATACTTTGCACAGTCACCCAATTATAATATATGCAAACTAAATAAATGTGGTGTGTCCACACAGCTGACACCTCAGGTAAGGACAAGAGCCACGCTCGGCCTCAGTGTGAACAGGCTGACTAAAAACAAAACAAAACCTCCTTAACCACTTCCCAAAACACCATCACCTGCAGCAAGTCAACAACATTATAAAACTGGGTGCAGGGTTTGAACTTCACTGCAGTAGAATATAGAGAAAATTAGTTGCCAATCACTTTGATAATCAATGCATCATTTGTCAAATACACTTACGTACACATAAATATTCAATGGTTCCAACGTTTTTTTCTGTTTTGTGTCTTTGTAAACTGAATGTCTTCGGACTGATGGCTGGAAATGATGTGTGAAATGATTAGTCGGTTAATGTTTTTTTTTCAGGCTTTTTTGTGCCTTTATTGATAGTGCAGTAGAGAGAGACAGGGAGGGGGGAGGCAGAGAGAGGGGGGAGGACATGCAGCAAAGGGTTGTCCGAAGCCGGACTCGAACCGGGGCCAACTGCAGCGAGGACTGGGGCCCCTGCACATGGGGCGGATGCTCAACCACCTGAGCTACTCGATGCCACTGTTGGACGATGTTTTGAACGAACATTAATCATCTGTTTTGACAACTGGATAATCGCTAAATTCTTTTTTTAAGCAAAAATATCAAACATTTAAATAACCCCAATGTCAGAACGTGTTGCATTTCTCAGTCTTACATTTTAGTAAACTTAATATTTTGAGGTTTGGAGAGTTGGAAGATCAGCAACCCCAAATTTGAAAACATTTAATTTGTCACTTTAGGCTCTGGGAAAATGTGCTGGACATTTTCCAGACATAACTTTAGTAGTAAAAAAAAAAAAAAAAAAACATTACTAATTAATAATTAAAATAATTACTAGTTGAAGCCATAGAGTGAACATTAATGCTGCATTCATGTGCTCCTTGTATGGTCCCATTTCCCGAGTTGGGAAGTCGTTCTTTCTACTTCAGTGTGTTCATGTAATTTTATAATGCAGAATGTGGAAACAACATGAACGCTACAAAGAAGACGTGCTAAGATGGTTCAATGTTTTAGAGTTACTGCTATTAAATAACTTTTTCTAATTAATCTAGGTCATACTACGTGGACCACAACAAATTGTTACAACCTGATACCATAGTACACATTAAATGTTAGCCAAAAAAAAAAAAAATGATATGCAATATGTCAATTTGCACCATTAATTGAGTGTTTCTCACCATCAACCATCATTTACTTTGGCCACCATGTTTCTGCATAGCCAATATGGTATCACAACTCGGCACATCGTGCACCAAAATTTCCACAGACTTTCCGAGTTGTTTTTCTGACATGAGAGGGCGTTCACGTGAATTTTCCCAGTCAGAAACTCATTTTTCTGATTATTCCGGCAGCACACAAATGCAGCGAAAGTCCAGCAAACTGCTCCACACTCCAGTGAATTCAGTAAAAATAAAACAAAACATTAACAGCTAAGTGGAGATGATGTAAAGTGGCATCTGGTAGTGCAGCACTGTAGCTAAATAATTACAATCAACCAAACACCAGACACACCAAATGGCATTACTGGTCGGCCATGCAAGGTTCACAGGTCAAAGTTCACTTGGACGTTTTGTCTGACCAAATAACTTGGCTCCATTATTCTCCATGCAAACCATCAAACACAGAGCTGGATTCAAACAATCAGTCTGACCACATGCCGGATTTAATTTACTTTTGAGAGCACTGCCAGCAAAACTGACACATAAACACACCGTGATGAAGGGAGGCTCGTTTAAAGGCTCAAGTCGGCAGCAGGGCCCTTAAGAGTGTAGCTGGAGGCAGTGCACCTGGCTGCTTCCCAGGGTTGTGCGTGTGAGTGCGTGTGTGTGTTTCAGAAGAGGCTGCTGGCCCTTTAAAAGCTAAGATGGTGTCCTACAAGCTGCAGATTCTGCCTTCCGTTTCCTTCCTGTCTCTCAGAGATCACAGAGCATTTCGCATTGAACCTGAACTAACCTCGCACACAGAGAGAAAGACAGAGACGGAGGAGACGGAGAGGTTTCCGTATCAACCGTGGTAATGACTGTGCTCTCGGCGTGATGCTCTTACGATGCAATAAGGTCGCTGTTGCAAAAACTCTTTCCACTAATTGCAAAATAAACCGCCTGCCCGCGAGGATACACTTGCAATTGGCTGTTAGAGACACATACACTCACTGACATTCACATTTGGCACATGTTGAGCTGACAATGTCAACTCTGCTTGTGTACAGGCGGATCAGCCACACAGGTAGATGTGTCTTTCCTTCATTGACCAGGGCAAAGTCAATAACGTGCACTTACTTTCTTGTTACGGGTCTCCGTGTGCATCTCGGTTGCCGGAGCGGTGCAGCGGCGGAGGGGTGGAGCAGCAGGAGCAGGAGGGGGTCGGTCGGGGCTTTGGGTGTAGCTCTATCTGAATAATAACTGTTATGGAGAGAGGAGGGTTTAGGGGGACTAGTTTTCCACCTTTACAGTAAATTTTCGGGATATAGGAACACGATCCCTGCCTCTTCCAGTGTTTCTTTTCAGTTCATATCCGCAGCGTCGAAAGCTCCTTTTGCTCCCCCCAAAAAAATCAGCCAGTCTCTCTATGCCTCTCCCTCTCTCTCTGTCGGCGTGTTGTTGCCGTGTATTCAAGGGCTGGGCTCTCTCTCTCTGCCTTTTCCTCCTCCGCCTCTCCCTGCTTGTGACCCCACCCTGCGTCCCCACCCCTCATCTCTCTGTCAGTCAGGAGCTGTGCGCAGCCCTGCAGCCCTGCAGAGGAGCGGAGAGGAGCTGCGCTGCCGGCGACCCGACACTGGCAGCAGGCGGGCAGGCGGGCAGGAGCGGAACCGCGCACTACTGCATGAGAATTTTTAATTGCGTGCAACCAGCACCACTCTCTTGGCATCCATGCACCCCCCCACCCCCCATCTCTTAATGCCATGCTGCAGCAGCGGGCTGTTTGTTGCTCAGAGATGGGGAAGAGAAGCACCCATGTCACCTTACTGACGTCAGCCAGCAGGCTAATTGAGGACACTTAAGCTGGGCGGGGAGGGTGTGAGCGATTTAGAGTATATTCAGAGTGGCTTTGCAGCATCTGTTGGATATAACAGGGAAGACAGCCAACTCTAATGAAAAATACGGTTATAACCACACCCTCAGTAATACAATAGGGCGTGGCAAGTTAAGGGTTTTAAGGGTTTTTTATTTTCTTTAAAACACATTTCATCACAAAACAAATGCATGCTGCATGTTATGTGGATTTCCATTGAGAGAATAACATAAATCCAAACAGCTGAAAACAACCCCTTCTGCTCCCCATATACAGCCTTTTTCTTTTAGTTATTACGATTTCTGCACTCAATATAATACACGTGGCTCCACTTTTACAAATGCCCCAAATCTACGCTGTCGTATTATTTTTCCTTGAGTGTAGCCATGAAACATAGCTTGAGATTTATTGTGATTCATATCGGGATTCTACTACATTTCCCATGATCCCACACGCCGGAACTGGAAGCGCAAAGCGGAAGCATGCGAAGGTAAACAAAACTTTTACCTATCAGAGTCACTTAGCAGTAAATTTATAATAATTGTGGTATTTGAATCACACAGATTTTGGTTTTAGACATGTATGACTCTATTGTCACCAGAAAATATTAGTTTACGTCGATCATTCGATCTACCTATGGCACCGCTGTTGTCATGGAGATAGCTGCAGGCAACTAAGCTAGCATGGCTGCTCTCTGTTTCTCCCGTGTACGCTTTACTATTCACGTTTTAATTTAAGAATACGGTAAACTGGACTTTTTCATATTTTTACCAACATATTCCTTAGACTCATAGCTTAGCATAGACCGTCTGCCTCACCTCTGGCTGCTGTCCTCGCCCTCGAAGTCTCAATTGATCACATGTACTGACATGTTAATCGTTAAATAAAAGATATTAGCCTGCACAGAACTGAAATAAAGCGAAAAAGCTAAATAGGAACACGTTACCCTTCTCTCCTCTTTCTCCAAAGTTAATGGTTTGTAATGTTTGTTAGACCTCCGCCGATTTTTGTCAATATCAGAGCAACTGAAAAAACACGTAGTTAAATGTATTTCCAACATATTTATAAGATACATAGAATATTGTTTTTGCCTCTTTACCTCTTTACCACTTTACATCTTTTCTGTTGTGATTGTAAACTGAATATCTTCTGGGTTTGGACTCTTAATTTGATTTTTTTTTTTTAAAACAAGCAATCTGGAAATGAGACCACTATTGCAATTTTTCACAATTCTTTAACATCTTATAAACCAAATTATTAATTGATTTATGGAGACGCATGAAGAGTTTAATTAGGTTCTCTTAGTCAGTTTTACAAGGTACAGGGTGTCTACAAAGTGACAATAGAATTGTAATACTATCATCTGTGTTTATGGTGGTTGTGCCCTTTTCCTGCTGTTACACCAGCATCCACTGTGTGTCTGATCTGAGGTCTGTCTGTGTTCAATTTGTCAGAGTGACCCGGAGATCCTGTGAGGATGGACCGCTGCTGGAGGAACAGGAGACGGAGGGCCAGCGGCAGCTGCACAGCCTCCTGCTGCAGCAGCTCCACACCAACACCGACATCGACCGGTCAGAAATCATCTCTTTGTATCTGTGTTTACCGTAGAAATATGATATTGTCCTTTGGCCACATTTTTTGTACTTCCAGCCAACTAGATTTTCCTTCGGTTCGTAGAGAAATAGTAAATGCAACAATTTACCACAATATGATCTCAAGATTGATGTTATCAGCATTTTGTAAAAGAAAAAACTCCCTACAGAAAACAAACAAGAATATTCTGTAATTAGTTAAATTGTCAGCTATCAAGCAAAACATCTCACTCTTTGAGACCTTTGCAGTAGCATAAAATTGGAGACACAAGACATTATCTGACCATGCAAGTTTATTTAATATTATATTTATAATTTATCCTGAGCATAGTTTATAGTTAAGACAAAAATAACACCTGTTGAAATTATTAATCAAATCCAGGACAAAACATGAATCTGTGTTAAGATAAGTTTGATTTATAAATTATCAATAGGATCAGGTGTTGGCTCTGTTGCTAGCTAAGCGGTCACTGGATGAAATTACTGTCACACACTTACAATAAACAAACATTAATGAGAGAGAATAAAACCTGCCTCAGTGTTCCTGTGTAGTTCAGTGAGAAAAGAAAGCAGTGTCTGCAGCTTTATCCCCACCAGAGCTCTCTGCGCTGTATAAAAAAAAATCACACACTCTTTTTACTGTGTGGTGCTTTGGATAAAAGCATCAGTCAAATTCTCTGTTATGTTACCTTCACAGTGTTCCACAGAACAGCCTGGAGGATGTTCTGTACACATCCCGCAGGGCTACAGAGTCTTACACAGCCATCTTTTATCAGTAGTTTCTCATTGTCAAACATCAGAAACAACATTTAGGTACTATGACTTTGAAAGTGTCCTTTTAAAGCCGGTCTTTGATTGGACTGCAGCTGCTTTTGATAGAGCTGTGAGTGGATCCTGCATGATGCACACATCATGTACACATACCGTTGAGCTCACTTTGGAATAAATTCTGTCTTACAGATGTGTAGCTAAGAGGCAGTGCTTCGCCCCGGCGGCACTCTATCGGCCGTTTGGGGAGCAGGCAGCCGGAGTTAGGAGCTTGTCCCAGTTCCAGGCCTTGCAGGACGGGGAGAAAGAGCAGGCCAGCCTGCGGGAGCTGGGCCTCACGGACACTGAGATCCAGCTGTGGCAGAGCAGAGATGCACCAGAGTTAGCAGAGAAGGTAAAACCTGCTGGAGACAGACAACAGGAGGAGCTGGGTTTGATTCCTTGCCCTCTATGTGTGGAGTCTGTGTGTTCTCCTCATGTTTGCTCTAGTTCATAGCTATGAATGTTGAGTGTCCATTTCTACTGCATTGCCTGATTGGAAGTGAAAGGCCTAAGAAATAGACTTGGGTTTTTTTGTTGTTGTTTGCATTTGGGGGGAAACGACTGATGATTTTCAAATCTAACTTCTTAACACATATATACATAATATATATAAACCTCATCCAGTAAAACTAATGCCTTACCCTTGACTTTGTCCCGACACAGTCCCATGGTGTGTGCGCAGCTCCGGGGGCGAAGCAGCAGCGTCTGCAGGTGATCAGGGACAAGATCGAAGCCAGGGCAGAGCTCCTGTCCCGCCCACAGCGCTTCGCCAGCAGCCGGCCGCTGTCACGCCGGGAGATGGAGATTGAACGAGCGCTGTTCCAGGGAAACGACCGCCTAGGCTTCCTCACCGCGCTTTACCATCAAGGTATAAAGTGCTAGAGAGTCATCAGGGTGAGAGATAGATAATCAGTGGTGTGTAACTGTCACCCATTATGAGGGACAAGCTAAGCTGCAAGATTTAATTAATTTATTTTCATTAAGACATGAAAGAGCCATCAGGAAGAAAACTTTTCAGAGGAGACTTGTTAATCCCAGGAATCATACAAAAGCCTCTCACACCCAAACACAAAAGAAGAAGAACAAAAAAGAACAGGTTATTCAGGCAGTTACAGAGTTTCTTACTAAGAACAGTTTGAAACTTTAACAACAGAATAGAAACAATAGTTTCAGTTTGTTGAGCACCAGCTTTAGAATAGTTTCTAGAAACGTAAAATTATGTTATCTACATTCCAGGGCTTAAATCACAGCCTCCGTACATCCTCAGTTCAGTTTGAGAAGTCTTAAATATGTTGTGGTTTTCTGTGCAACCTCAAGAAAGGAACCAGTTGTTGTTGGCCCATGTTTTCAAAGTCAACAGCTTTATTTTCAAATTTTTTATGATGAAATTGGTCCAAATTTCAATTAAAAAAAAAAGTTTATATCTCAAATTAAAATAAATAAAATCTGCAGGCAAATCTGTGATCCTGGAATTATCATATAAGTGAAAGAATTTGGAATGAATAGAGTAGAAGAATATTAAATCAGAACAGACTGTTGACAGAATCTAATATTAGGATGAATAAAACAGTTTGAAACAACAGTACACAGGAGAGAGATAGGATACAATATTCACTGTTACATCTGTATCAGAAGATCTCATCAGGGCGGCTGTGTTTTCCTCCACAGATGAAGATAACCAGGAGGGCCAGCAGGGGGCGGCGTCCTCTGATCCAATGGACTCTCTCTACAGAGATGTTCTCAACAAGGACAGACAACAGGGTTCACTGCTGGACTCTGAGGGAGAAACAACTGCAGCATCACACCTGTCTACACACAGAACGGTGTCTGACCAATCACAAAGCTCACAGCCAAACAATGACCAATCCGAAGACACGAGGGGTGAAGAAAATGGATCATTGGGCAAGCCAGAGACAAGTTCAGATACCTCGAAGCAGCAGCAGCACACTCAGGACAGACAGGAGCGAGCTGCTCCAGTCAAGATAGAAATAAACCAGCCAATCGGCAGTCTGTGTGGAGCGGTGAAGGCGGGGTCAGGAGGACCGCTGACTATCAGAGGGGAGATTGAGACAATTACAGACGAAGAAATCCTGCAGAACCGCGAATCTGAGGAAGGGATCAGGAGCATCCAGAGGTTCCGAAACTACCGGCCAGGAATACCCTCCAAGGTGTCGACAGCTACATCCAGTAGTAGTTGTTCTAATGTAAAAGAGATCCTGATGGTTAGCTCATCAGGCGCTTGTTTTATTAGATTATTTGATTCAAGAATAATTTAAATTTATGTTAAAAAAAAAAATTCCATTGAGAAATGCTCTCAGTTTTCCCCCAGCTCCTTCTGGTATAGCTACCAGAAGAGGCAGTATATCACCTCAAAGTGTGAACTTCCACCTAAGTGTGCGCTTTATTTATTTAACAGCAGGGTATATATTTTAATTTTGAATCTGAGTTTTATATGCCACTGGTGATAAAAAAAAAAAGCAGCTCTATGGACAGTATATAGTCATAAATGCTGCATTGAATCCGACTAGCACCGATGAATAAATCCTCATTCAACAAATTAAAATGCACTAACCTCCCTCACAGGAGTAACAGTAGAGACACAGTAGTGTTTTAAAGCTGATGTTCGCAGCTCGCTCAGACACTCACAGTAACAATTGTCCTCCTTAACAACTTAATGCTCATAAAATGAAGTATTATAATGAAATAAATCACCCTACAGTCATTTAAAATATTCAATACCTGCCAGTTGAGAGCCGCTGACTCATAAATTGAACTTGTTTTAGTCTGTCCAAAGGATGATGATGTTGTGGCGTGTAATTATATTTCCCTGCGGCCTGTCTATCTAAGAGCTGCAGCACCCGAACAGAACACCACACCCTCATAACATTGGAAGCACACAGAACATCGTTTATGTGATTATTTGCTGTCTGTGCTATAGCCTCACCTCGCCAAAAAACGGTAAAGAGGAAGCAGTGAGCGGACAGACCTGCTCCATGAAGCGCCTGCAGCGGCTCACTGATGATTGCTGTTTCCATGTGACTCCCTGTAGGTGCTGTGTGTGAAGAACATGAGTGCACAGGCGTCAGTGGCCCAGCTGGTGGCGGTGTTCTCCAGGTTCGAACCGGAGAATGGGCCTCCAGTCATTTACCGCCTGCTGACTGGGAGGATGAAGGGTCAGGCCTTCATCACTCTGCCAGGTGAGAAACAGTTTCTCACACACAAAAGGTGGGGGGAGGGGATGCAGCATCGCCTGAACCCCACCGCTGTGTACCTTCCATTATGCATCACACATTGGGTCTGTCATTAGGTGTGTTTATTTTCCTTTTACAGATGCTGAGACGGCCCAGAGAGCCTTGCTGTTGGTCCATGGATACCGGTTGCTAGGGAAACCTTTGGTGGTTGAGTTTGGCCGTGAGCGACAGGAAGAGGAGAAACAGAAAGAGAATGAAGTGCAGGAGGAGAAGAAATAAAAAAACAAAATGAAATCTTTAGTCACGACAACAACATGGATCCTCTGGAGTTGTCAACAACAGGCTGATGGATGTGATTGTATAGTATTTATTTTTTCTTCATCTTTGCCAGTTTCATGTTAATAAATATCTTTTTTATGCCAAACTACCATTTATTGTGAAATTTCTGGGGTGGAGTTGCAGTAACTTTTTTTTTTGTCATCTTGATATTACAATATTTATTTTAAGAAATTTTGCAAGCAGACTTAAAATGACGTCATAAAAATACAAATTATAATAAGAAAAGAACAAATGTAAACAGAAACAAAGAGGGAACACAAGAAAACTTAAGTAATGTCAAAAGTGCAGTAATACAAACACCTTTATGTCTATTAACCCTGTTCAGGTATAATAATAATACCATTTCTCCATCTTCTATCTTGTATTTAAATATTCCCTTGTAACAGATAAGAGAGCCTCAAATGTTCAATAAAAACATTTAGACTGAGATGGTCAACATTTACCATATTTACATACCAAGGATGAATAATTCTGTCTAAGTAAAAGGTTCTGTCATACATTACAGACCTCATTGTAATCAATAAATTCAGGCATGTGATATGAATGAATGAATGCACTCAAATTTACTTTTTTTTTTGTCTGTATAAAGATCACTACAGAGGAGACACAATGTTCCGTTTTCATTAGGGTTGATACACAGTCACTTACAATCAGTGTGCCAGTTCCACTGCTGGGTAACATGAAGGTCAACCAGTGATTTTCTAGACTCCTGTTAAAATTCAGTCGTTCTTCTTTTGGACACTAGATGGAGCCATTCAGTCGCTAAAGGTTGGTCTGCTTTTGGAAGAAGACTCGGCCTAAGAAAATATACAGCCACTTAAGTTGAATAAAGTTTCTGATAAAGACGTAAGACACAATCCCTATAATGTCATTTCAAATTATTTTCTGTCCTACCACTGATTGTTTTTTATTCTGATTGGTTGAGCAAGAAACCTCAGCCTCCATGCACTCTGTTCTTTAGGTCAGAAGTTTTACTTATGAAGACCGAACCAGTCTTGTTCTTGACGAAACTAAAATGTTCACTAAAAGAGACACATTTCATTGTGACAGTTTGCTTGTACGTTTTTCATGTTATTTTAATATTGTAGTTGAAATAAAAACATGGACTTTCTTAAAGTCATTATTTTTTTCATTCCCTAGTTATCCCGTGCACCAGGAAACAGGGAATGCTCAGTCAGCACTGCTGCTTGTACAGTCTGTGTCTGTGATAAAAAAGAAAGTACTCCGGAGAATCTACTGTATGTTTTTGAGATTGTGTTTGTCTTTCTCACAGCCTCAATGTATGTGTGTCCCTCGTCCACTTATCTCTTAGTGTTCTCTCGGTCAAATGTGTGCTGGTTGAACCAGTTCAGTTCCCGACTGTCCCAGACTCTGGTTTCCCTCTGGGCTCAAACACCAGGAGCTGTGGTCTGCAGTATTTTTATATTACAATTTCCCAACACGAGGAACAGAAACACTTATTGGTCTTAAAAACTGTTACACCACCACCACCACCCCCCGGTCTCAAACCGCAACAGAACCACCAGTAACTAAAGAAATGCAGTGCCTCTAATTTATTATAAGACCACACGGACCACATTGCATTTTTGTATCGCCTCTCCCACTGGGATTTTAAAGGGCTTGTAAGGAGACCTGCAAGACCTGCATGAAGCCTGTTGCTTATGTAATTATACTGGTCTCAAGTCCTCTGAGACCCAGGTAAAACAATCCGCACAGACCAAAATAAAGACCCACACTAATTCAAGAACAACCTGTACCACAAATGTCTGGCTGAAAGAGGGTCAAGATCCAGTCTAATGTACTTTTATGTTTAAAGAACCTTTCAAGCCTCAAATAGAAAAAGAGCTACCCCAGTTTTGTTACTGTAAACTGACCCAGTAAGAGCGTGCGTTTCAGTCCCACCATTTTCCTGTTGGTGAAACTTAAACTGCATATTGATCGGACTAAAGTAGTGGGTTTGTTTGTTCGGGTTTGTTTGTGTCGATCTTCTGTTTGCCTTCAGTTCAGGGCTGTGATCTTTTTCCCATTTTGAACTGTAAAAAAAAAAAACTGTCAAATGTCAGAGCATCACCAACAGACTTTATCTTCAGCCCTTCATCTGCCAGTTATTTCATGTTAATACTTTAAACTCAAAATAAAACAAATCAAAACCTTAATTTCTTTAAAAAAACACTTTTTGGACATGTGTAAATGAAATATGTAGAGAAAAGGTAGTAGCACTGTTGACTTGTCAAACACAGGTATAACTAATAATACTATAATGGCTGGTATTGTTATTTCTTTTTCTGCTATGATACATGCATAAAAATATGTGATGGTAAAAAAAGGGGTATGAAAAAAACAAACAAATGGTGTGTAAGAAATGTTTGCATTTATTTCCAGATAAAAAATAACCTAAAAACAATTTTGGTGCTTTGTTTAAATCAGCTGACATAAGGATGTTCTATATCCTGGAAATACATTATGTCCGTGATGATCAGCAGAGATGTGATGCAAAACATCGAGAACAATGAAACAAAAAAGATCAAAGAAGAAGAAGTGATGCCTGGACATCATGTGAGAAGAGTTTCATTTTTTTTGGTGACGTAAACGTGGAACGCAGATCTTTACAGAACCCAAACAGACGTAACATTTTCACACTATGATGTTAAGGCACAACAAACTTCTCTGAATTACTATCAGGGAGACAGTACAATTTTGATGTGGTGACACTTCATGTGGACAGGCCACTGGACGAACTAACTATTAATACACTGCAGTGGGTCAATAAAATCTGACTTTCAGGTGATACAGTACCGTGAGAAATGTGTAGGGTTCAGATTAGAAACATCAGGGTTGGCGTTAGTTAGCAGAATGTTTACCAATGCAGCAAATAGTCAAGTGACATTTGAGTGTACTTGCTTTCACTCGATGGTTGAGTATCAGCATTGGAGGGTTTAAATGATTAAAAGTTCCCCAAAGTCTACTCAGTGTCAGTCCTCCTAGAATATAACCAAATGGATGAACGACCTGTGTTTACATTTAAAAATGAATTTTTGTGTTTTCACAAACAGTGTCTTCTGTTATTTTTCTTATATTTTTTTGTCTGCTTGATTTATCTTTTTACACAGGGTTAATATCAATGACAGCACTCTCTACCGAAATTTGTAAACAACACAATAAAAGGGTTGTTAGGTTTTTGGTCATATTCAACACGTGTTAGTTAGTTAGTTAGTTACACTTTTTTCTACACTTTTTGCTAACAAGGTAATGCAAACACATGTCATTCTGCACATTTTGAAAGTATACAGTCTTCAAAAAAGATAGAGATAATTGTAAAATAGTTTTTTGCTGCTCCGGCAGGCATACAATGACAACATTTGATTAAATACACTATATAAATACATTTTATTGAGCGTAAGTTGTCAGAGAGTAATACTTAAAGGTGTGATGGAGTGGCAGTAATCTCAGACATATCCTGTGATGTCATATCCTGCCGCAGCGGGCTTCTTGACTCCCTGGGCTCCATGTGTACTCAAGTGGGAGCTGTTGCTGGTACTGCGCACCAGTGTCTGCCCCCTGCTGGGTGCACTGATGCCCCCTACCTGCAGGGTGGGGTTGCGGTAGGTCTGTGAGGTTGTCCGTACACCTATGCCGGGCATGTTGCCTCCTACTGGATATGGATACCCTCCGCCGTGCCGTCTCCCACGCCCGCCATCCTGCTCCTCGCAGCATGACACACACAGCAAACCCCCTCCCAGCATGGTGACGAGCGCTGACGCCAGACCAACATATAGGCACTCCCCCAACTCATACTTCATGCTGGCAGGTACATTTGGTCTATAGAAGGTCTGGACCACCTCATGTGTGGTCCACGCCACAGGTATGAGTGCCAGAAAGCCTGCAGTGAGGAATAAGCCCCCGCCAGCACCAGCCACACGACTCTTAACTGCACCTGAGCCCTCCAGGCAAAGAGTGCACTGCATCCCCAGGGTTGACATGGCAATTGCATGGATAGACAGCACTATGGAGATGACCATGAGGGCACGGGCTGCCTGCAGGTCAGAGGGAAGGGCCAACATGGAGTTGTAGGTCTCACACTGGAAGGACCCCGTGCTCTGATAGACACACTCCATCCACAGGCCCCTCACGTTGTTCACGGCCGTGACGATGTTGGAGCCAATGTGGGCAGAAGTCTGCCAGTATGGTAGCACCGTGGCAACCAGGGTGCCCAGCATCCCAAACAGGCCCAGGAAGAAGCCCATCAGCTCCAGAGCTTCTGATGCCATGACCACAACTGTGAGGGAGGAGACCCAAGAGAAAACACAGAGAAAAAATAAACCAAACTGAGCCAGAGACATGACCGTGGCATGTTGACATTGCAACCCATTCGTCATTACTAGATTATTACATGACCACTGCAGTACTCAAAGGTTGGACCACACCCATCCTCGAACTCGAAGGTGAAAACAATACCAGCCATGCTTTTGTGGCTGGTAAAGACTGTAGCTTCAGCGATAGGTATGAGTTAACTGGATCAAATTATGCATTTACATTTTTTAAATTCTCCATTTATTTTACCATTTTAATTAATCCAGTGGGATCCTCTACAGGATAGCTAGCCGTGTGGTCCCACCAAATAAGTTCCTAAGTTAGAGCTATTTTGTGTATACGCAGTGGTTTGCTAACAGGTGAAACCACATAAATGCTAGCTGAATCAACTGGTGTTTGCATGTTGTTTTATGTAGATGTAACTGCCGGTGAATGTGGCTTCTTGCAGCCATTTTGCCACAGCTTTTTGCTTCTCACTTGGTTTCGCTAAGTGGATATTGCGAGTGTCACAATACAATAATACAAAGTTAAGTCAACATTACACTTATATGTACCACACACACACAGAGCCCACATTCATGCATTACCTGAAACTGCCGCTGGTTATGGGAGAGCCAGACGCTGAACTCGTCGAGGATTTGATTATGTTTGATTGCTGCAGGGGCTTAAGTTGCAGCTGGAGAGGAGGATGAGGAGGTAGAGGATGAAGATGCAGTAGAGCTTGCAGCCTGTACAGATTGTATTCACCACTGGTCTTTCTGTTGAACCTGCTCCTGCTTCTTCAGTAGAAAGCAATGTTCTTTTTCTTTTTTCTGTATCAGACTCTGACTGCCTCCTCAGACCTTGACATATTCGCAGCTGTTGTGCTGCTGCTGTACTTTTAAATGGCACTTACTCTGCTCGCTGCATTGGACCGAGGAAGCCAAAATACACTTTCAGAACATATGCTGTTTTAGAAATACAATCCTTTGTTGAAGACTACTTAAAGACCCCTACAATGCAAGACAGTAGACACGGTTACAGTCTGTGCTCCTGCACATTGTCTCCCTCCTGACGCCGTCTCTCGTCTGTCTCAGTCAGATGTTCTGCTGTCTTTGTTTGAGAGTGAGATCTCTGTTCCTCATCCAGACCTCCACCTCCTGTCACGTACACACACACTGATACTGACACCTCTGACAGTGACACACACATCCTCTTTGCCAGCCAGGTTAATCATTCTCTCATCGGTCATTTCTCCAAACCAGACCTTTGGTACACCATCGGCTGCAGCTCGGTCCAAAAACAAAAACTTGAGCAGACCCCTGTAACAGAATAAATGTTTCAGGATCAGTTTCCTGTATAGTTGAGCAAAATCTCTTTCATTAAGCAAAAGATTTGATGGTCACATATTGTATTACCTTTATGAAAAGAAATAAGTTCAGAAAAGGGTTATCCTTTCATGTTAGTGGAAAAAAGTGTATCGGCTAACTCTGCAGAAATTCCCAAAACTGCATGTGAGCATTTTCTGTAGTTTCAATTAAAATCGGCAGTGGAATACGCCTCCGAGGAAAGGAGGAAAAAGCAAGGAGAAACACTGAAATGCTTTTAAAATAATGTTAATAATTTGAATCTAATTTAATCTAGTTTTTGGTTTATTGATTTTATTTATGGGTTTCCCAATAGAGACATTTCCCACTGTGTGACACATGATGGAGAAGTGGTCCAAAGGTAAACAGAGCGTTAAGATGGCCTTACTTCAACTGTCATTTCTTTTTCCTTTTCTTATTCCCTCCTTCACTTTCTTTTCATTCCTTCATTCACTAAGTCAGATGAGTCATGGCTTTTAGTTCATTATTCCAGTCCATATTCATTTGTTCATTAACTAATTGGTTTATTTCAAATCGTGGAGTAATGCCATTGACTTGAATCAAGTTCTTTTTTTATCCAATCGCAACAACTCAACAATATGTTTTCAAACTAAATTTATCTCTGTCACAAGTGTGTTTTATGCTGCCAAGAGTGTGCTGTAAATTATAAATTTATCATGTATTTTTTTATAATTCATATTTCTAAAAATTATATACAGTCTATGACACAAACTCTATTTGTTTTACAGTGTATTTCCAGCAAATATTCTGTTGTTGATCTGAAGGTGCAGCGGTGATTGAAACTATTTTCATAAAATTCCAAGTTTACATAGAGTGGGCTGTGCAGTGTTTAATTATAATCAGTGAATAAACTGATATATTTTCTCCGTCACGCTTCATTTTAAAATTCAATCATTATTATTCTTATTATTAAAGACAGAATGGGGAATTAGAATCGGCAAATAAAATGTGCTTTCTATTTTGGTTATTTTTGGTTAACTTTATTAATGTTCATTCAAATGCAAATGTATTACATTAATTTAATCAATTAATTCATCAGGGATTTTGTGTTTGTTTTTTTGGATTACAAATAAACAATGTAAATGTCAAGAATTGTTTTGATGGCACCTTACAGACTCCATACAAAATATTCACCCTGCCATAATATATTGTGAATTTACAGCTCAATTCAGCTGACACCAAACTTGGCTGCCACTCGTGCATTGTCATCCATCAAATGTTTGCTGGGGTGTCAATTTGAAGACTGCTGGTGCTGAGATCCGATCAAAAACATCACGTCATAAAAACAAATATTACATACCATGTCAGTGTACCCCAGGATGACAGTTGAAGATCTCTTGTAGGTCAGGGAAATTGTCATTTAAGCTGTTTAGGTGTGCCATCGTTGAGTGTATCAGTGTCAGTATTTACAGTCACCCAGTTTGTTGCTGATCTGGATCCTGAAGCTCAACCCTTTAGTTTCTTATCCCCCCCAACCGGCCCTCACATGGCAGCAGCATCATAATGGGATTAGCGTGTAATCCAGTCACTTCCCGTATGAAGCAGACTGAGAGGGCAACGTCCACACACTCAGAAACACTGAGCCATTATTATAAACCACAGAGGGGCATTATCTGGACACACTGCATATTAATTAGGCAGCACAGGTCAGCATGTGCCCCTTTGTTATACTTTGGTTACTGACTGGTAGTCTCTTACTGTGAATGAATGAAAGGAACATAGAATAACATGATGCACAAAGTTAATTAAAACACCATAACCAAACTTTTGCTGGTGAAACTTTGTAAAGTACCCCCAAAACAGGAAATATGCTTTATATGACTACAAGTATGTTCTAAACATTGCTTTATTAATAAAACTGTAGCCAACGTTACTCAAAGGCAGCTGTCTCTTTACGCCTCATGAATTGAACACATTTTGAGACTATATCTATAGAATTATTGTTTAAGTTGGTGTTGGCTTCAAAACCTTTTGCCTGCCTCCTCGACCATCTGCCAGCTAAACTTTCCAAAATCTCAGGCCAGGTTTAGGACCTACAATCCTATATGCTGTTAATTTATCACAGGCATTTAAATGAATGTTAAAGAAACACCTCCTACTTATTTAATGTCACCAAGCTTTACAATTTATTTTCTAATTATTTATGTAAAAAATAATCATAGAAATCTTTTTACTTGTAACTTTTAATCATTTCATTCATTCAGCAATGTACGAAGACAGCAAGCTAGCTGCCCGGGGAGGCATCTAGCTTGCCCCCAGTGGGCCATGCCTGAACGATTTACCCCCTCAAAATATGACATCTAAGAAGGATGCATTTATATGAATAACAGTAGTCTAAGCAAATACACCTTCATAACAACATCTTAGGAACTTTGTATGTTTGTAAACGGATCGCCAACGACCTGATTTTAAGGGGTTTGAATAGCTAAGCTACGTTTCTATTCGCATTAAGTTGCACTCACCAGCTGGAGGGAAACTCTACTGAAGTGGTGGAGGTGGAGCAGGGGTGGTGGTCTCATCGGTCCGTGTTTTACAGGTGTGGTTGGGTCTGTCTCACAACTAAAGAAAAAACAACATAAGATTAATTTGCAGCTATTACAGACATAAGATTAATAGTATCAAACTACATCTGCTCACAACTACAGTGCAGACAACGTCAAACATACAGGCTACACAGATTACATACAAGGCAACGTTATGCTTAAACATAACGTTAGCTGCCATCCACAACGTTATCCAATGTTAGCTTTGGCTAACACATAAAACATACTTTGGTCTATGATTACACATTAGTATATCACCCCAACCTCCAACCCTTCTTAAAACAAAACAAACAAGATAATTACCTGTCTAGCAGAAATACAGCCACCATCGCGTCGCTTTTTAGCTCCTCTATTCCCTTAGTTGTCGTCGCCATCTTTGAAATGCGAAGTCACCGTTGACTCTTGTTCGGCCTCTTGCAATGTCCTATTGTATTTACGTTGCAGTTTTTTTTTTCTACCGAGTGAAGCTGCAACTGAATGTCAAAGCCTTAGCTGGAACTGGTTGTACTTTCTCTGCCACTCCTGCGCGTCTTTGTCCTCTTCTTTACCCGCAACCGTCGCTTATGTGACCCCGAAGCACGTCTGTCACGGCCGGAGTACGCGCTAGGACGCAAGTGGGACGTTGACAGACAGGTAGGCCAGCCAATCACTGCATTCGGGCCAAATGCAATGATTGGCTGGAGTTCTCACACCACCTGTGGCTGATTCTGATTATTAATAGAGTATTTATAGAGTATTTAATTTGTTAATTTCTATCGGGATATGAAGAGAATTTAAAGAAATATAACAGAAAGTGTTTCTGAAACAGATTACCCACTCCAGCTTTAAGCTAAATCGGTTATTGATCCTAACTTGACTGGGTCTTAATAAATTTGATGCGGCGATTGCTTTAACAGTTATTACTATGAAGGTATGCTTAGAATATAAAACACAATTATGGTTACTCTTATACTGATATTTAATTTTTTTTTTAAACCTTTGTATTTGCCTGTTTCACATTCTGACCAGCAGATGTCCCACTGTTCACATAAAGCTGAAGACTTGGCCTCGGTAATTATTCAAGCAAAGAGGATATAACAGCCTGGGTATTTTACTCACCGAGTATTTCATAGCCATGTTTTGGTTGACTGTGGCCATTCTGTTTTTTGGCGTCCATATAAACCAATAATGGCGCGAACACGGCCCAGTCCCCGTATGTAGGCTGTCCATAATTGCAGTTCGTTGTCTGCAGCTAAGGTTACACCCCAAATGCCCCGTTTCCTGTTCACCTGACTTCAGATATAGTCACAGGTATGAAAAGTTTTCGCGTTTGTTTGTTCCCCATTTTACTTTTCTTATGCTGGTGTTATTCTTATTACTCCGGCAAACACCAAGTCCGGGCTATCCAGGTGAAGTGCGGTCCGACTGGTGGCCCAAGTCCAACAAGCCACAACCAGGCCGTAAATACACCACACGTGCCAGACTCGGCCCATTACCAGTTCTGCCATCCAGAATGGCTTTTATTAATTTCCTGCTATTTTTCCCCATGCCAACCCTTAGATGTAGGATAGAAATGGATTACATGACTGCTCTTTTATTAAATGACTCATTTACACTTTTAATCATTTACGAGGAGATTAGATGTATTACTTACATGAATTTCCTCTAGGGGATAAATAAAGTATCTATCTATCTATCTAAACAACAAAATAAACAAAAGCAAAGCAAGAATATCTGAATATGAAGCAAAACAAATATAATACTGAGCAAAATGTAATATAGAACAAAATGTGTAGAATATAGAGTCAGTTGATCTTCATCACAGTCATCACATAAACTGATCTGGTGTCAATTTATCATCCAGAGTGTGCAGGGTGGGGTCAACCTGTTAGTCAAGGGTCACTTGTTATCTAGTGATGCTGGATGAAGCACAGAGGAGCTCACACATCCTCACACACACACACACAAACACACACACACACACACACACACACAAACACAAACACATCCTCACACACACACACACACACAGTTCTGACACATGAAGCTTTCGCTGAAAAAAACATTTCCAAATGCTGTGTAATGCACTGCACCCTGTAACTGATTCATGCAAAAAAAATTACACTGGAAAAAACCCAGGCGGTATTAAAAAGTGTTACTCAACATTTTGACATAATACCAGGCAAACAGAGCATTAACTGTAAACGCTTGTGTTCCATCACTACATCAATTACTATTTGCTGTTTCTTTTCTTCGCTATTTGCTATTTGATTACTTGGTATTATTGTTTCAGTATTTGCTCTTGTTTTAATTTACCAGTTTTTAATCTCTATTTTTTTGTGACAGAGACATATACTGGAAATCTCACATAATAATAATCATAGTTGACTGCTCTACAGAGCTATAGAGACCTCTAGTGGTCAAAGGGAGGAAACTGCGCTGTTGTTGGAAAATTCATTGAGAAAACTAGCAACAGCAGGAGAGACTTTCCCACAGATATGCCAGTTTTTTTTGGTTAGAAGTGTATTGTGCCCAAGTATGAAAACTGCATCTGTTGTCATCCCTGCTACCTTTGAGAGTGCAGTATAAAGCACAATGTCACCACTTCATAGGGGCAGGGATGTGGGATATTGTTAGAGAGCTTCTGTGTTCCCTCCTCTGGCAGCCAAATGGACTTTATGGGCATGAACTGTCTGCTAAATGACAGGTTTGTGTTGTGGTTGATAACAACAAAAGAAAGCAGTGCAGCAGCTGCAAAACATGTTTCACTGTATAGCATAAAATAAGTTTAGCACTGGATAGTATATCTGCAACGTTAATCCTTGGTTGATGATAATAATCACCTTAAACCTGCATTCATTAATCGTTTGACCTCTTTGAGCGGCACAACAACTTGTAAATAGAAAATTAAAATATAATCACCTTCTGTTCGGTGCAGGGCAGGTGTAACAGCTGATGGGAGCAGTGAGACTGAACCAAGCTACAGGCCATTAAACCAAATGAGGTAAAAGATGCTTAAACGCTCTGCAGAACTGAGGGGAGCTGCAGAGTTTGATGGTAAGGCTCTCTGGGTTCATTGTGAGCGACATCTTTCCCACTACACACAGTCATTTGATCCACTGCTATTACAATAATATTCATTAGTGCAGCTTTAACATTAAGTTTAACAAGGTCAAAAAGATTAACATGTTTGCATTACTGTCCTTAATGAGGACAATGCACAGGCTGTATTATAGCAAGTACCATAAAAACAAATTATGGGTTTACATTGGTAAATTATGAGTATCTAGAGAGTGATAAAGCACTTTTGTTGTTCTTCATTGGATTTGTACAATGTACTAAGAAGTATTTCTTCCTCAGAAAAATACAATAATATACTCTATAGTGTAGTAGTGTAATGTTAAAAAAAGAGCTTTTGTCAGCCCAAATAACCGATATTGAAGGTAAATTAGGTGAATGGGTTCAGTCCTGAACCACCAAGAACAGGCAGCCATTTTCATGCAAGAAAATGTTAATGTCTACTTTCATGTCTACTTTTGAAAATGTTATTGAGAGAAAGAAATATTCCTTTAAAAGAATATCTGGTAACTTAGTGACTGAGTAACAATATAGGTAACTGAACTGTCTGAAATCCCTCCAAAAGAAATCGTAATACAAAACCCAAGCGATAGTTGTTACTTTAAATCATATGGCACAAATTGTACATTATATTACATCATATTGCAATCTGACATCAGGTCAGTGTGTGCAGTGCAGCAGCAGAGGTCTCTATTTCGCGGCACAGCTGTCAAACTGGGGCACTCCCAGGAGCAGACAATCTGACCAATCAGAGTGTTTTAAACCCAGCCGGAAAAGCCGAAGACATCCATATACAAGCTTTTGGCCCCACCCACTGTATAAGGGAAATATACTGAATCGCCCACGCGTTTATTGGTGTTCACGTGTTGACAGTGGCCATAGAGTGTAAACTGTCAGTTTGGTCCTATTATTCTTCCACTCATACAGTGTGGTTCAGATAACTCAAATTCACCTTTAAGTGCTCTATTTCTTGCCTGTGGTCGGTCTCAAATACCAAACTGCATTCAGATTTTTCTCTATTTAATATTTCCCTACTTATTGACGGAAGCATGTAGTACTTTTATGCGAATGAAGATTTTATTATGGGGCATTATAAACCACTTTCCAGTTCGGCATACGCGCACGGTTCTAAACAACTCTTTATTTGCGTAAAATGTTGACTTTTATATTTGCTACTCCAGATGTTTTCCAATTGTATATATGTCTTGGAAGGTGGATGAATAACACAAGGACTCACCCTATAAATGGGGGCTGTCATTTCGAAAAATGTAATTTTGTGGATTTTATTGATGCCGAATGAAAAGATTGCACTGGTAATTGGAAATGGCTTTGAGTCATGCTTCGTGAGTCACCTACTGTGACCGGTAAGTAAGAGCGAGTTTAAATCCCCGCACGTTCAAACGGAGTACGTCACGGGGGATGAGCTGAGCTAGACTGTGGGCTACTCTCGTCTTTCCCACAGGAGGCTCTGCTTCCCCAACCCCTTTGTTCAGTCTAGCCGGTGGGTTGAGTCAGAGGGAGGCTGTACTAACCCAACAAACCCATACCACAGTGGGAAACCCGACAAGAGCCCAGAAGAGGCCGGAAAAAAAAAATATCAGGTTATCTGGGAGTCCAAACCGAGACAGTGAGCGTGTTAAATCAGAGCCAGACAAGAGGAAAGTTGGTTTTTTAAGTGTTGCTGATGCTGCGTTTCATTTCGGAAACCGTCAGGACCTGTGTGCCAGTGGTCGGCTGCTAAAACAACGACTCATGTCCATTATCTTCTTCGCTCTTCCGTGGCTGCTTTAGCTATCATCCTGAAAAATGTACCGGCGGGCCAACCACTAATATCCATCGCCGGTCTGTTGCTGACACTGTGCAGTTGTTGCCATCACCCACTGATCCACGCTGGCTCTCCTTTCAGTTTCTGCTCAGCATCCATATTTGCATCCCAGGGAGTGGCAGCCGCTGATCCCCCCCTTATTCAGGCAAAGAAATTGAAAGTTGGCCGGTTGTCGGACACCTCACGGACGCTTTAATTTCACACAGGAAGGTGAGTAATTTCCTCTATTAATGTGCTTTTGTGCCATTTTTATTTTTTTTTGCAGGGAGGGACTGAGGGTTTAAGTGAAGGGCAGTCTGGACCACGTTGTCGCAGTAGCTACAACAATGGATCAAACTGGCGTTGTGTTACATTTTGTTGAGGTGCGCATTATCATCCCAACGCCTTCATCCTGTTGTTACTGAAACCAGGTGTCGATTAGAAAATGAATTCAGGCCTATGCACGTATATACACACACATATATATATATATTTATATATATATATATTTATAGAATAGCTCAGGCTAAATCCCAGCTGTAGACACTCAGAGGCCCTATTTTTGACTTTAGTCACAGCAAAACCATCATTCTCGACAGGTTTAATAGGATTGATTGCTCTAAAATGAATATGCATCATCTGGATGTGAGTAAATAATATGGAAAATGATTAACTAGCTCTGCCTGAAATCTGCTCGCTTTTCTCTCCTAACACCCAGTGTCTAGTTTAAAAGCCTCAACCAGATGTGTGTTGTTTATTGAAGGCTATAACAGCATTATATTTTCTTAATGGTCTCTGAGCCATGATTTGTAGGCCATGCTCCACTTGGGTACCGGCCTACATTGGCTTTCAGTCATTTTCATACCCTGTGGAAATTGATAAGTTGAGCATGGGAGAATATATGAGGAAGTGGGGTGTTATTAATTATAATAAATTTGATGTGACAAGTGTAATGATAAAAAAAAAAATAAGAGTCTTATTGTAATAACATGATTTTAAATGTGCGGTTAAATTCCCAGGTCTTAAATAGTTAACCTGAATAAAAGTGATGTAAAAACTACAAGCGTAAACTTTCTCTATGCTACTACAACGTTGGGTTTATGATTAATGAGCTGAGGGGTTTCCCGCCTTGCTCAGGGGCACTACAGAAGCAGTGTAGTAGTGGAATTACCACTATTATAGGGTGGGTAATGTAATGGCCAACAGAAATATGAACATAAGGCACAGTGTTTTTTTCTCTTACTGCTACCAATGAAGCCTCCTACATTATTGCTGCCAATTGGCAATGTCATGGTGAAGCACTCTGACTCTTGAATGTAAACAAATCCCAATATGGTGCTTTGTCTTTTTTGATATGATAAAATAGGGATGAAGACAAGACATACGAACTGAAGCAGCATAACAATCACATCAAGTTTTCTTGTAAACCCGTGGTTCCCAACATTTTTCTTATGCTTGTCACTGTTTACGGACCATGTGTCACCACGACTCGAGACCAGTTCATCCAAAAATAGATTTCTCGTCTTCAAGCTTCTCAGATTGTTTCATCTGGAGGATTTTCAGTGGGCTGAAGAAGTAGAAGTATCCAGGATGTAACAAGGAAAAAGAAAACATGAGAGTCACAGATTTATCTAGTGACTCACCAGGAGGTCCCGGCCCCCAGGTTGTTGCTGTTAGCCGATACTTCAGTAAACTAAAGTATGCACAAAATGTAAAATATGGTCATTTCCAAGTAATGAGAAGATTGTGAATTGCATAAATCTCTAGATAAATACTATATATTTGCTGCATTTTGCTTTACTGCACTGTTCAAATATTGTGCACCCTGTCATCTTCCATAATCTTAAAAAAGGAAAAAAAAAAGAGTTGTCCATTATTCTACTTTTGTGACACACAAGCATGCACTCAAAGCGTGCATCCTTTAAATCAGGCCTCATTCTGCTTATTTGTCCATTATTCTGTTAATCGTTCCCACATGTGTGACCGCCTTATCCCTCCTTTCTCATCCCAGCAGCTAAACATGGAGCGCGACAGCCACCACTCCCACATCTAGTGCCGGATCCACAAGCCTTCATCACCCAGGGAGGAGCTCTCAGGTCCCGGCCCGTCTCCCTGCCACTGTAGAATGAATATGCTCAAGTCCAGCGGACTGAAAATCCCTGGCCGTGGGCCCAAGCATTCCAGCCCAGTGGGAAGGACCTCAGCGGGTGGAACATCCAGCCCCGTCGTCCCTAAAGACAGTAAGTTACTTCCTTCTCCTGACCCCATGGAAAATAAAAAGAATTTCTTTCTCCCAGTTGTTTCTCCTCATCACCGGAAGTGGGTTAGACCATTTATTTTTGTTAATGACTCACTATAGCTCAGCTGCATTACATTAGACGCGCACAGAAGCCGGGAAGTGTTTACTTTAACTTCATCTTCCAGTGTATTCGCAGAGGTCTCCAGTGCAGCCTTTTCTTCTTGTTAGCTTTCAACAGCTGGGATGGATTTCACACTCTCTCCATTGAAAAGAATCTATATTTATATTGAAAAGAATAAATAATCATTCTAAAGCCATTAGAATTTGTCCAGCGTGGCCAATTTTTGGTTCAGTTTTCAACTGTCCATTTCATACTTTGTGTAGTGTTTCTCATATGTGTTGATCTTGTTAAGCTCCACTAATTTATCTTGTCGTAAAAGCATTGGACTGAATGACTCTTTAAGTGTGAAAAGATGACAAACAGAGAATTACCCCCTTGGCTCCACCGTGCGTTTTAGCATCTTTCAGCTCATTGCTTTGGTTTAAAGGGCCAACAACTTTACTGTCACTAGTTTACTGTCACCACACCTGTTTTCACTTAAAACGCACCAAACTGAAGACAGACAAGGTCTCAGCAGCACATAGCTGCTAAAGAGCTAAATAGAAGTACGTGGAGACAGAACAGACGTAAAAGGTTCATCAGGAGGCCAGAAGCATGATGTTTCTCCATGTCTGCTGGATGTGTAAATAAGCAACGTTCTGCTAACATGTTTAGTGTATCATCTTCAAGAGGTAACAATATATCAGTGTTATGTTTACAGTTTGCTGTGCTGCATGCTGGTGGTCAAAAATCTGTTGATGCTGCTGAAAATCAACATTGATAAAGCACCAAATGTGTATTCATCCACAGCTTAAAATAGTCCCCAACAAATGCACTGTTTACTCCTGTTTGAGTAATGTTTTCTAAAAACTACAGAGCCCAGCTCATACAGGAAATAAATGTAGCCCTTTTTAAGATTTGAAATGATATATTCATGATCTTAAAGATTTATATCCTCAGTAGGAACCAACTGGCTCTGAGTTGAGTGCTACAGATACGACAAGAAAGCTGGAAAGTATCAAGAGAGTCTGATGCATTGTGGGTTTTGGTCCTTTAATGGGGTTTGCTAACAATAACAACAATATAAAATACCACTAGGCTTATAACCTGAAATAAAATGGTAAAATGTGGACACATGACTTTGTTATACGTGACTTTGACCTTACAGCTACTGAAAAACAGTACTAACTAAATTAGACATTTCTGAAAAACACTCAGAATGAAAATTACAACCCCTGTCTCCAAAAAGTAATCACAGCTGCTCTCACCCTGAAATGCAGCCGCACCGTTTGTCCTCCCCAGTCCCAGCTCACATGACAGCCCCATCCCGCCGGCTTCTCACACGCACACGTTAGTTCTGTTTCTGCTAAATTACAGCGTCACTCCCAGCTGAAGCGAGCAGAAGAATAGCCGGCCTTCTTTGGCTGATAGTGTGCTCGTTTCTCATTAGCATCAGAGTGTATGGAAGGCCTTTTATCAGAGGTCGCTACAAGTGTGTCGTGATTTATGTCGATGGTGGCGAGGGAAGAAAAAGCGCAGTTATAGGTACACAAGCTGTTCTGACACAGGAAGTGTTTCATTTTCTGAATCTTACACTGTTTCTAACTGACAGCAATGTTATTAAATATTATGTTACAGTAATGATTTTCTTAGTTTTAACTATCACAGGGGCAGACCTGAGCTGTGTGGAAAAGAATTAAAACTGCTTGCAAGTGACTTCTCTCCTACTCCAGTACATAATTGTTTGAATGTGAACAGAAATGCTCCCTCTACATGCTGTGAATAGTGAATTAAATATAGTTCTTAGATGAGAAGGACATTTAAACCTCTTCTGTTTCAGCCTTGAATATGTTTTGCTGCAAGTGAAATAATAACAGGATATGAATAACAGTAGAAAATTGTGTTTTACCGAACGGTTCATGGCTGTAAATCTGTGAGCAATCCAAACATAATAAGCAGATTCTATACTTCTACGCTTTGCTAAAGCCATTTATGAGCATTTTGAAAGCGAGAGCAAACACACATTGCTTTCATACATCTGTCCCAGTTGTTTGATATTTGGCCTGGAGGTCATTTTTGTTTGTGTGTGTGTGGAGGGCATCACAGCTCAAACTGTGTCTGAAATCACCCTGTACTCATCCATTACCAGCTCAAAAAGCTAATCCTCTAATGTTGCAGGCAGGACTGAAGCCTGTTGCCCAGGGCCTGTCAGCTGTTAGGTAGCCGTCCATAACGTGACGAAAGCTCATCTAAATTCCTTCTTGCCTGTGGTTTTTAAACAGTTTGTCTCGACCGTACATGAGCTCATTAGTTTTCTCACATCCTGTTTATCCACAAAAGAAAATAACACGGGCAAGATGGATGCAGCACTGCTCTTTGTTCCCACTGTTGTTTTTGCTGTGTGTATTTTCGACCAGTCAAAAACCCTTTGAAAGTGTCTGTAGTACTGTCATAGACATCATCGCAAATAGGGATAATCAATCAAACATTTTAACATGTTAAAATGGCGCATCCAAATTACCATTTGAGGATATCAAAAACGTCAGACAGGGAACTGTGAACAGTGTTAAATTCAAGATATCTCCAATGTAGTTTTGACTAGTCCTCTCAGATATGTACAATTGAATTTTGAATAGTATTATTTTACTGACATCCAAAAAAGACAAGTAAGATATATTTTAACGTGCTGAATCACAGATATCTAATTGAAATTTTGTCTCGTCAGAGCTACACTGGAGATATCTTGTTGGTATCTTTAAATAGGCTCTCCACCTATTTTCAGACTAGTAACTAGTCTGGATATAGGTAGAAATATCTCAAATTTCCAGTTCTGTCCAGTTTTATAGGTGTATTTCAATGAACCTAACTGTTTTTAATAAGAGGATGTTTTGTACCCATAATTATTATGATTAATTCATGGTTTACCTCAACTTGGCAGTAAAATATTGGTGGGACGACACTGATGCCTCAGTGAGGACATGGAGGGATTATTTTCTTGCCCCAGACAGTCTAAACACTGACCTGGCCTCATGCTCCAAATCTCAGCCCTGTTTGTTGGTTTTAGCTGAGAAGACTGTGAGAAGGGTCCACTGTGTCGGAAGTTGGCAGAGTTTGTTAAATTTAAAGAATTGTTTAAGTTCCTTGAGGAAGCTGTAGTCGAGGAGTGAATGGAGGAAAGTATAGGAGCCTTTCTCAGGCTGCTTTTTGAAGTGAAAATAACAGAGCTGTGCCACCTCTCGTGATGCCACGTCTCCTGTGAACCCCCGGGAGCTAGTTGCTCCACAGAAATAGCTCTGCTGTAGTTGTAAGCTTGTTGCCTTTTTGGAGGCATACAGCTTTTTCCATTTGTTCAAAGTTTTCCTACTGTACATACGGTACATGTACTTACTGCACCTCAAATGACAATTTGTATAAATCCACTAGTTATTTGTTCCCTTTTCATTTTCGGCTTTAAATCATAGCTTACAACAGCAAGAGAGTGGAAAGATGGCAAAGAGGTGGGTGACATGCAACCAAGCTTCTAGACTGGATTAAATCAGGACATGTCGGGTGAACTGTGTGTTTTGTGTGTGCTTTCCATATTGTTGCATAGTGTTTGAAATCCTGGACAGTTGGATTTAGTCTAGATTTGATTTATGCTGTAATGCTCCCTGGATGGCCCCATATTCTCGGTCAACATGCACGCTACAGAGAAGATTTGCTGTTTTTTATTGCTCAGAGCGTTGACAGCTGTTTCCAGTGTTTGTGTTAGTTAGTATCAGGGTTACTGCTAATAAATAACTTTTATATGATAAGATAGTCCTTTTATTTGTCCCACAGTGGGGAAATGTGCAATTTTACAGCAGCAAAGTGGACAGTAGAAAAAAAGAAACTTCAACATAATTCAACATAATAATATAATATTTGCAATTAGATATTTATCTTTTTTAGTTCATTCTTCATGGACAGCAACTAAAAGTTACAACCTAATACCATATTGGGAATTAAATCAGTTGATATGCAATATGTGAATTTGCACCATCAATCAAAAGTTTCTCGCCATCAACCAAGCGTTTAATTACTCATCGTCCGCTGTGTTGTTTCTGCGTATATGGCGTCACAACTCTGCAAGTTGTGTGCCAAAGTTTTTATTGACTTTCCAAGTTGTTGTTCCGACTTCATGTGAATTTCCCAGTCAGAAGCTAATTTCTCAGATTATTCCGACACCACATGAATGCACAGTTAGATTCATGTACCTAATGAACTGTACTGTGTATCAAGCTATATATTGTGATGTAATGAAATTAGGAGGAAATTTATTTGAGAATTTTAGATAATCTCATGGGAATATGTGCTTTTTGAGTAGTCCAGTGAATTCCATAAAGTACATGACAAATCAGTGCACTTCATCTCAGTCCTGTAGATCTAGTGTTACCATAAATCCTAAAGTCCTGTGGTGATTTGCAGCATTATCCACAATAGTCTAATACAATAGATATTAAAGGGAAAGCTACATCAGCAGAGACAGTAGAGATTTGTTAGATAGTGGATTACACACTGTATGTTGTGGTATGTTCTGCATACACAAGACAACACTTTGGATGTTGATTTCCTTAATGTGTAAAATGATATTACCTGAAAACACTGAACATTTGAAAGCAGCAAGTAGAAAAGAAGTCAAAAAACATTCAGGCTCAACCCCCTCCATCTGTTGTTGTCCGCACTGCTCGGCCATACACAGCTGCCACAACCACTGCTGGAGACAACAACACAATATCAGCCTTGACTAACTGATGATAAGCCCCATTTAAAACCAAACAAAAAAAACCCAAACATGTTAGGCAGCGAATATGATTGTCATTGTGGGAAATGATCATAAATAAACAGAGTTAAAGAGGCCAGAGAAAGAGGTGTGTGTGTGTATGTGTGTGTAACCAAAGTAGGGAGAGATGAGGGGATAATTGGGGGGAGGAGGAGGAGGAGGAGGAGAGGGGGGGACGGGAGGAAGCTGTGGAGGTTTCATTGTGCAGAGCTGATGAATAGTGGGATTCAGATGGTGGTGGGAGGTGGCCAAACACAATAGTGAAAGTAAGGACTGTGTTTCCAGTCTTCCTTCTGCCGAGGATCCTTTTACCCTCATTCTGCTGTTGCCTCAGCAACACAAATCATGGGTTAGCTCAGGTTTTAAATGCTACACAGGGTTCTGCTGCTCTGCATCATATGTTGCATCGGTTGAACACTTAAGAAAATCGCTTTATAATTAGTATTAGAAGTCATACATAATGTTGCCAAGGGCTAAATTTGTTATTGGCCGGTATTAGTTCATTACAGCTATATTGGCTTCAGTATATGTTTACGCTGTGTCATTATTGACTTTTTTAAACATCCAAATTGATATCTGCCTCAAAATATTCAGTATCCGTCAGGCAACATTATCAAGGTTCATCATGGGAAATGTAGTGTTCTTGGATCTAATGTTACAGTATCTCTGATGCATTGATTTTGACTGTTATTTATTTTTATCTGTCTCTTGCAAATCTCCGAAACTTTATGCAAGTGCACTTCTAAACTGCTGAATACTTTTACATCACACTAGAGAAAAAGCTGGGTTTGCTCATGGAGTAGCATGAATCTGTAAAGATTTATAAAGTACTGTATGATATGGGAACTTATGCTGCAAAGTTTTAATTTGACCTTAAGACTTTGCTTTACTGCAGAACTCTCGATATTTGCTGAATAAAGGCTTTTTTACTGATCATAAGTTTCAGTGATATTAGTTTGAACCATAATTTTTTTCTCTTTTAGCTCAGTTAATTTGGACATAGTGAAATTAAAGTCAAGATGAATCATGATATTGGGCCGTGACCTTGTAAACAAGGTTTCTCTGGTACTTTGGATAGAGAACATGATGCACCAACAGACAACACTGTGGAATATGGGTCACACATAGACACTGATGCTATATGTCAAACATTCATTTTGACACATTACTGATCGATTAGGGACCTGAGTGCTCCCACGTTGTGCTCGTCAATATCTTTAGTTCATCTGTGTGAAAAATGAAATGGCACAAAATGCAGAAAATGATGAAGAAAATGTATATACATGTTTTCCCTGATTCAGACAAAAGCAAGTGGGCCACACATTTGAAAATGTTTCCTGCAGGATTTTCCAGTTGTGCAGTTAATCTTTGAGATGATCACTTGGGACTGACGAATTTTTGATTTCCCCCCCTAAAATAAGCCTCCACCAGAAGCGCCACATTCCTAAAAACTTTTGAACTGTATCATCAAGATAAAGCCTCTTTGAACTTGTACTTGTTTGCATTTGTGCCGAACGCGCCTCACATCACAACATATGGGAGCAATTGGGGCGTGAAGCAAAACCACTGGGGCCCGCGGAGCCCCAGGCCCTCTCTCAGGGTGTCGGGGAGACAGCCCTGGCACCAACCATTCCTGCACAGACACACACATACAGATAAACTCAGACTTTTACTGGCAGTGCGGTGCAGCAGACCGCGTGCTAATGGTGCCCTGCTCAGTTTACAGGCTGCTGTGGAAAACGCCAGAGATCCAGCTCATCTATGTGTCAAACAGGCGATATCACGGGGCTGCATGGCGGGGTTAATCACCGGCACATCACAGATACCGTCTCTCTGACCCACTTTTCAGGAGGAATTAGAGTAACGCCTAATCTTGCACAAACTGCACTGTTATGCTGGATGCTGCCACACAAGCAGGTTTTTTTTTTTTTTTTAGCCAGCATGACATGGTCAGACAGGATGAATGGTGTGAAGGCGATCCTGCTGGACTGCGAATGAGGATGTTCTCACAATGTATGCACTGTTTACTACTTGAAAGGGCCCTTAGCTGATTGAAAGCATTGATTTCATTTCAATGCACTTTTTATAACAGCATTTTATTTCAGTAATGTTCATAGTTTTTGTTACGTGAACACTTATGCTGCTTAAGTGGTAAATAATCCATGTTTCTCTTTTTCCCCCCAGACACTCCACTGAAGCCCACCACACCAACTAAAATCAATGAAGAGGGCGATGATGTTTTGGGCGACTACACAGTGGGTGAACAGGTCTGGGTCAACGGTGTCAAGCCGGGAGTTATTGCCTACCTAGGGGAGACCCAGTTTGCTCCAGGACAGTGGGCAGGCGTGATACTGAATGACCTAGTTGGCAAAAACGATGGTTCAGTGGGTGGCGTGCGCTACTTTGAGTGCCAGCCCCTCCAGGGCATCTTCACGCGACCCTCGAAGCTCACCCGACAGCCGGTCGGAGAGGGTAGCGACAGCCACTCCACCGACTCGCTCTCGGCCCAGAATCAGACTCAGCAGGGCGGCAGCGGCGCCCCACCTGGCCAGCGGGTGGTGGTGCCACTCAGAGAGGGCCTTCTCAACAGCGCTGTGAAAACAGGCAACGAGTCGGGGTCCAACATGTCTGACAGCGGTTCAGTAAAGAAAGGCGGAGATAAGGATCTTCGAGTTGGAGATCGAGTTTTGGTGAGTGACTTTGTGTTGGATGACAAATGGTTTGTTAGACGTGGGTTCCCTCTACTCATAGGGTCTGTGGAGAAGTGTTGAATTTTAAGAATTTAATTCCTGATAAAATATCTCTGGTAGGGCAATATCAGGAGATTGAAGAAATGGGACATTTTAGGGGTATGTAGCAGAAGGTATTTTTGATGGAACGGGATTGTTTACACGTCAGCATTCCAGGAAGAAAGATAATATTCCCACAAATATCAGTTATGGGTATCTCATATACGCAAGTGGCTTGATGGCAACCTTCATAGGTTGTTGTTTTTTTTGTTAGAGATTTCTCACCCATCCATCATTGTCTGTACCTGCTTATCTTGTGCAAGATTGCCAGGTGTGGGGGAGTAGGTTTCGTGGGAGGGTTGGGTGCTGCAAGAGACATGGTTAACCCTGGACAGGTGGCCAGTCTGTCACAGGACCAACACACACAGACAGACTAACCTGCACATCTCTGAGCCATTACCGAGCTTGCGACATACAAATTAAAATGTAGTAAAGATACCGACCGTACCACCAACACTAACACACTGTACAAGAACAACCAATATAAAGACGAGCAACATGACAGAGTTAATAAAAACAATTACAAGAGTCATAAAAACGCCAGAGAGGCTTTAAAATCCCCAAGAACTGTGAAAGAATCTAGTTCAAGGGCAATTTGCAGCTCAGGTTATTTAAAAGAAGCACAGCACCTGGAACTTCTGCCGAGGTTAGTGCATATATATTGGGTGTCTAAGTGTTATGTGTTTATTGGATCATACAGTGCAGTTACAAGATATAATGGAAGGAGATATGTCTGGTAGCTTGGAAGCTTTAGTACCAAATCAAAACGAGTTGTCCTGTAATTTTCAGTGCTGTAGTGTCGGAACTGAACATGGTTCAAGGTTTTTAGTGGGTAAATGAAAGCAGTTTCTGATTTGGATATGCAGAGAATTATTTAACACACACATCCAGCAGACACACTGGCATTCACTTGGAGTCATATTTGTGTCCGCTTGATGAATGTAAAAGCAACATTCACGCACCTGTTATCTCTGTTTTGGTGTCCACCATCAGTTTTTATCATGTATTTGTTGCGCAAGAGACTCCTTTAATATTTGGCATAGTTATTTGATTCAGTGTTGAAAAACATATTGATTAATTCATGTTCCGCCTCTGAATGTTGTACATGTTTAGGTAATTCCTTACAGCATTATTTAGTAATACTATTTGACACACTCGCTCTCTGGTGGTGAGTTAGGTCAATAGATCGACACCACTTTCATATCTGTCTAATAGCCAGCAGCCAGTTAGCATAGCTTAGCATGAAGACTTGAAACAGGTGGAAACAACTAGCTTGAATCATCCTATGATAACATTATCCTCCTACCAGCAGCTCTAAAGCTCAGTGATCAACATGTTATGTCTTGCTCGTTTGAGCAGTAAAAAAGTATATGTAAAGACTTCATTTCACCATGTGGTGGTGAAATGGTGATTTCAGTTTTTGGATTAAACAAACAAGACATAATGTTTTAATTAGTGAGCTATGTTTCCAGTCTTTGTGCTAAACTAAAATAAGCTAAGCTAAGCTAAGCTAACCAGCTGCTACCAATTAGCTATGAGAGTGGTATCTTTTCATCTAACTCAGAAAGTGAATAAGAGTATTTCCCAATATGTTGAACTAAACCTTTAAATCATAGCCTGTAACTAGTGTGAATAAACATACTTTCACAATCTATATATATAATTTAAAGTGTCTGTAAATATTTGAGACTAAGAGAATCCATAGTAGCTCAAAATAAGACAACATTTCCACTGGATGGCTAATTACAATTTCATGCTAGCCTTAGTGAAGATGGATTAGTGTGGTGTAATATGATGCATGGTTGAAGCCCACAGGGAAGTTCTGTTTTTCTTCATTCTGTCTAGTGCAACAATTCAACCTTCACCCAACTTCTCCCTATTCTGCACTACAAAAACTGGTCATAAAGTCGTAGCATGAAGGCTAGCATGTGAACCTCTGCGGGAGGCACATTTTTCATCTGCTTTTTGCTTATTTTCCCATTAGTGTATACAATGTTCACTGCATGGAATTATTGGCCCCAGGGTCACATTGCTTTCCATTTACTGATGGGCACAGGGGATAGTTACATCAGATCCTGCGTAGTTGGAAAACGAGGAGCTGGAGAAGCCTTCCCTATACTGGTCAATATTGTAAATCACTCCGGATTACTTTCAGCACTTAAGAGAGGAGAGACCACTGCTGACACATTGATCAGTGAATCCATCTATTTTCTAAGCCTCTCCCATGTAATCTATCTTACTGCGGTGGCGTGGATGTGCTGCCATCCAGTTGTCTCACGCCCCTCCTCTGCTGCTGGAAATACAACACTGCCTCAAAAAAATGTTGTGAAATGAGCACAAAGTCTGAAACTCAGATTACGTGCTGTGGACACAAAGCAAAGACTATTTTTCTCAATTTTTTTGTTGAACTATGAACAGGAGAGGGACTTTTTCTTGAACCAGAGGCATCCTTGACACTTTGACCTGCAGAGGAGTGATCCTGAATAAGGTTAAACTTTGCTGTTATGTGTGTGTTCATGACTAAATTATCAAAAAAAAAATTTACAAAAAAGAACTAAACAGAAAGAGAGCCTCAGAGGCTAAACACATGATTAGTGTTTCCATTTGCTTTGGCACCTTTTGACGTATGAGCACCACAGGAAGCACAGAACTGCCTCTTCTCTGCTAGCTTTGGTGTTTAACCAGAGGCCATCTAAAGGAGTGCTTTCTTTCAGTGGGGTTGCATGTGATGTGTATTTTGAAAGTTGCTCAAAGGGCCGGTAGTCAAAGTAATTCTCTCTTCACACAATCACAACACAGCTGTATTAGGATCAATTGGGTGTACATGTAGTTTAAATTATTTAACTAAACAGGATACATGAGAAATTAAAATGAACTCACTCTAAATCGAGTTTCATGCAGCCTGCACTATGTAAATGCGTAAACCAACCAGCTCATATTTCACTGGCTGATTACGCGCTTATTCACTAACAATAACATAATTCAAAACAAGTGTCATGCTTTGTTGTAAGGAACAAGAATATGAGTCTACAACCATGCTGGTGGCTCTGTGGTGCTGTACTATGTCACAACAGTGCTTTGAGCTAAATGCTAATGTCAACATGCTAACAGGCTCACAATGACAGAGCTAACATGCTAGTAGGCAATTTGTAATGTTAACCATTTTAGATTAATGTGCTAGAATGCTGACATTTGCTAATTAGCATACAAGCAAACAAACAAAGCAAACAAAGATTATGTTAATTTTTTCTGATGAATCGTTTAGGATATGAAATTTAAAAAATTGAGAAAAAATATCCATTACAGCTTCCCAGACCCGAGGTTTTATCCAATTAAAAGTCAAAAACCCAAAGATATTGTTCAGTTTAAAGTGATATACGACAAGAAACACAGCAAATCCTCTTATTTGTGTGAAAAATTACTAAAACAGTTATAAAATAGTTGCATATTAATCTTCTGTTGATTCGAATCAATGAATTGACTAATTGTTTCACCTCCAATTACCACTACACACAAAGTGCTGAGGCTGATGGAAATGTTTTTAGTTTTGCAAGTTTTAAGTCATAAACATGGCGCTAGAGAAAAAAAACAGGGTATCACCCAAGCAGTTAGCATTCATGGTCTGGAAACTATCCTTGAATGTCTGCACTAAATTGTTTGGCTAGTCCATCCAATAAATGTTAAGATATTTCACAGGATAAGTGAAAACTTTGACCTGCTGCTGGTGCTCGAGAAAAACTCAGGGAATCATCAAAGTCAGAAGGCTCCATCCTGTCTGTGCAAAATCTCATGGCGATCCATGCAATAGTTGTTGAGATATTTCAGTCTGGAGCAGTTTGGCGACCAACCGCCCGACTGACAAACCAACTAGCATGGCTCAAACCTCATAAACAGAATATATGAATTAATCAAATATGTCTGCATTTATGGTCACAAGAAATTCAATGAGGTTTAAAGTTTTAAGTTATAGCAGTTTATATTCACCATAGTATTTTTCAATAGAGACAGAGATACCTGGAAGATAATGCTTGAGGTACAGATTTAGCTCTTGCACCATTTTATGTTCACCAACTTTTGCATGCAGCTTTTGGATGAGATTGGTAACAACAGGAGCCAAGATGGGGGCTTGTGCTGAATGCCTGTCTTAGCACTGCTGGTATTTTGACACTGAGTCACTGAGACATCACACAGTCATGCTGACAGCAAACCATCTCAGTTTAATGTCTGGTGACACAGTTGCGTTTCTAGCTACGCTTTCCTCTTTGGCCTCGGCAGTTGAAGAGAAGGACAAGTCAGCGGAGGAGTGGAATATTAATTTGACAATAGAAATCTGAAGAGTGACTCACCACACCCTTTTTTTTTTGTTTGCACTTGTATTTGGGTCCATGTTAAATCCAGCAGACTCTAATATCGATTTATACACAAGACCAGGATGCACTCCAGAACAAGATTCACCTTTTTTTTTTTTCATGGTGCATGTTTGGTAATAAATGTTTATCTGTAAATAAGAGCAGATGTGGTACAAAAACATCTGGTGCTGATCTTTGCAATTTCCCACATCCTGCACATTCTGTACATTAATTTAACAACTGCCTGGGATTGGGAATCTTATAATGTAGTTAGAGAAACCATTAAAGATAATCTATTTACTAATCTATTACAGGTGATTGAAGGCAATTCATTAGATGGATGATTAAAATAGAAACAAGGGAGAGAAAATGTTCTTTGGACAAAAATGTCAGAAGAGTAATTTTAAGAAACGATCAGAGAAATCAAATGTAATCAGACTTAATTACCACAGTATCTTGTGCTGTGTCAGGTCTGGCTGTGTGTGTGTTTGGTATGTTATTTCTGTGACAGTTGGTGTTCCCCTTAAAGGAAGTTGTGGGATGTTCCCACATGCTGATGAGTTCTTGTGTCTCATACATGTGGTCGCCATGTGTGAAAGACATTCAGCAGCTGGACTCGTCTGTTTTGCACGCTGGCTGACCCAAGTGGCAGAGAGTGTGTGTGTGTGTGTGTGTGTGTGTGTGTGTGTGTGTGTGGTGTGTGTGTGTGTGTGTGTGTGTGTGGATTTCAGACTGTCTTCCTAACAGGAAACTGACTGTTCGTGACTGGGATGTGACAAAAGCCGATGTGGCACCCTATATATATCAACGAGGGCTGATGGCTCTCCTTTCGAATCAGAGTTCACATTTCTAGAGATAACTTTGATGAAATAAAATTAAATGGAGTTACAAATAATCTTATCGTCTTATAACTTATCCATTATTTTGTCAGTTCCCTCTGTTGTGCTTTAGTAAATTACTACAGTCTTATTCAGTGAGAATGGATTCATGCTCGGTGGAGAGAACAGCTGAAACTATTTATCAGATTCAGTTGATTGGCAGGAAATTAATCAGCAACAATCTTGATAATTTATCAAGGAAAAGAAGTATCCTCTAGTTTCAGCTTCTCAAATGTGAATATATGCTGCTTTTTTCTTTTTTTATATAATTATAAACTCAATATATTTGCATTTTGAATTGTTGGTAAAATGAAACAAGTCATGTGAAGTCAACACCTTGAGCTGTAGGAACTTGTGAACAGTGTTTTCATTATTCTCTGACAATTTATAGACGACTCACGAAAAAAACTAAACAAAAAAAACCCTCAATAACTAAATTGATGACGAGAGCAAATTAAAGAATATCCAGCTGATCTTTACAGAAGCTATTTGTCCAGTCCTGTGACCTCAGGTGTTCACTGTGTATCTCCTGTATTTCTAATGATTTACACAGTCTAAACTTAGAAGCTGTGCAGATCATAGTGAGCCACTGCCAGCCAGGGCGCTGTGCAAAAAAAAAGCAACAAAAACGTATCATGCACACCTTGTGCTGTCTCCGGCATCCAAAACAAACACTGTCATAATCATGACTGATGTGTCATTGATGATAATGGTAATTAAATTACTGCTTGGTCCTGTATATGGGGAATGGAGTCTGATCAACACTGGTTTTTGAGGCCAGTATTAATGTTGATATTTAAGAGTGACAAAAATCAGATGGTAATACATACATTCCCCATGATTTATCTTCTATATCATCATAACATTTTTTTGTATGGACCCTTTAAATGTGTTTATTAGAGTTATGACCAAGATGAACTAAGCAGGACAGTTTGCAGGTGGAAAAATACATTACTCAGTGCTCTTTGGTGGAAAAACTGTGTAATGGTGACACTGTTTCAAAACTAAATGTATCTCACACCTTCAGCATTTCTCTGTTGCAGCTTCTTTCAGGTGACAGCTACACAGAGATGCTCACAAGTAATTTTTTGCACATCCAAGTCAAGTCTCTTATGGCTGTAATGAGCATTTTATCATCTGCTGCTAGCTATCCGGTCTGCTAAGAACACTGCACTGCCATATTTAAGGAATTCAAAGCATGTACTGCATTATCATCACTCCTTTATCTATAAAGTCACACATGATAAGGGAGGGAATGACATTCATCTCATCAGGCATTTCCTTAATGTTAATGCAGCAAAGAAAACACATAAAGATTGTTCATGAGACCCAATCAAGTCTCAAGTCACTGTGTGACCAACTAACCTTAACAAAGTTTTTTCAAAATAAACTGTTGTAAACAGTTTGTACCAAGAGAAGTGGCTACTAATAATGTACCAAACTCTGTGATGATTATTCTTTCACAACATCCTAATGTGATGAATTTAATTGTCTGTGTTCATGTCACCACTGAACATGTTAACAGTTGCGTCTTTTTTCTCTGTGTCGTCAGGTTGGAGGCTCAAAGATGGGAGTCATTCGCTACATGGGAGAGACAGACTTCGCCAAAGGTGAATGGTGTGGGGTTGAGCTAGATGAGCCCCTGGGGAAGAACGATGGTGCAGTAGCTGGAACAAGGTACACACACACACACACACACACACACACACACGTTATGTATGCTTCAAACTCCCCAAATTCCTTTGCTTTTTCCCCTAAAAGGAAATTGAGGTGAAGACTGTGGATCCATCTATTCAGTTGTTTGTTCTTTCATCTGTTCATCCATGAAATCACACTGACTGACCCTCAAGGTCAGAGCTGGTTTTCACAATGTTTATCACATTCATCATATTTATGATTTACACGTTTTTACAGTGGTTGAAAACTGTTTAAAATGAGCAAAATACTGTAGGTTTACAGACGTTTGTGCTGCTTGAATTTTAGAGCCAAAGGACAAAAATGGAAAAAAGTTGTCTAAGTAGCTCAATCACTCACAATCATTCTTTATGAAGAAGTCTAAGTCCAAATGCAACTCCTTTTTATACTTTGGTCTAATTGTTCCAAAGTTTCTAACCTCAGCAGTATAATTCTCAAATAGTGTAAGAGCCACAGTTTATTTGCACAAGTTTATGAGTTTAGAATAACAGCAGGGAGAGGCAAGAAGCCCAGAGGGGGATTATTCCTGGCTGCAACTTTAACATTGTAAAACTGTGTTCACAATATCCACAGAAGTAAAACTGCACATGTTCTGTTTGTTCTGTTTAAAGAAGCCCATACTGTAACTGTTAAAGTTAAGAAAGAGAACATCAAGACATCATGATCAGTGACTTTTAAACTATTAACATCATGCAAATTATACACCAAAGTAAAACACAGGAAAATCATCATGTGATCAATCAAATGAAAAACTGATTCTATTGCTAAAAGTATTTCAAGAAGGATTAGTGTGCCCTATTGTTAGTGTGTGCTTTAATATTCATTACCAATAACTATTTTCTCATCTTTTCCTATCATTTCACTAGGTTATCAATATATAAAAGGAATCACAAACAATTATACTACATTTCCCACAACGAGATCAGGATTTATTATATTCAAAGGGAAATAATAATTTCAGACACAATAAAAAAAATAAGTCATAGAAAAAAAAAGAAAAAAAAAGCTGACCTTTCTTTCTAAAATTAATTTTGTAATTACACAAATAAATTGTACTTATAATCCTATAAATTTGTTTTGCTTTTGTATTTCAACCTTTAATAAACAGTTTTACGTCCCTTTAAACCTTGCTTTGTTTCTACATGTCAACCGTTAATAAACAGTTTTAAATACCTTTAAACGGTGGTATTTCAGCTTAAATGTACTGTAAATTGTCGGCCCACTCACACACACAAGCCTGCAACAAAATGAAAGTACTCACAATAGCTGCAGGTAAGTCACACAATCCCAGTGTTGGACCTCCACGCTGGTGGAGTGACCAGGCGGGCGGATGGCTGACCGTGGCGGGCTGGCGGGGGGAGTCCTCTCTCCAGTCCCACTCAGTCGGTTAAGAAACTACCAGGCTTCACTTTGCAACCCGAAGCACTGGCTGGTGACACTGACTGTCTGTAGTGATCCAAAGAAGCCTCCAGACCTTTAGCCGAGTCACTTGCAGTCTGTCTGCGCAGCTCGGAAAATCTCTAATGGCAACTAACTTAGCTAGTTAGCTGGAAATGCTAACAGTAACACACTATCAGCTACTGCATTACTGAACTTCTCACGGTACACATACAAATTTTCGCTGGTTAGCATTATCATGCTCTAATGTATACAGCACATTGACTGGCAAACCACACTTTAAACCGGTTTTACAACAGTTCTCAGTCTTTTCCTTCTGTCGCTCATCCTCCGAGTACCGAGCTTCGCTAACGACGTCTCTCGCTCTACCGCCCCCACCTCGTTAGGTCCCGCCCCCTAGCCAATCACAATGCAGGGAAAATGACATCACCCTTAATCAACCAACCACATATGGTAAAAATCCAACAGCGTAGGTTGCACTGTTAACGCCACATTCTTATTATGTACAATGCAAACAACCTAAACCTATTTAAAGTGGCAGAAATGTTTATATAGAACTGGAAATACTCACCACAACGTATTTATTCTGAGTAGGAAAAGAAAATTAGCTACTAGCAACTAGAGTTGGATAGAAAATTAAGATGTACTGTTATTTATGGACGGTTTAAATTGCCCTGGGGCTATAGAAGTATTAACATCTACTAACTGTGATTATTCATTTTCAGTTTCAGCATGTAGAATATTTTCAGTTAAGATGAAATTATATACCTACAAGTTACAAAGTGCTTCACAATAAAATTATTTTTGAAAACAGGTATATTAGTAACAAACACAGGAGCAACAAATTAGAATTTACAAAACTGAAATGACATCTACAATAAAGTGAAATCAAATGAATGTAAGGGAATCTTTGGATGTTTTTTGTCAAGTGTCATTTTAATTGAATGGAAACTAGTCCAAACACTTTGTCTCCCCTGATACGCAGCTGGGAACATCTGGTTAGCCAACCTGAGAGACTTAAAGTTACTACATAGACACAACAATTCAGAAATGCACTCTAGGAGTTTCAGCTTCCAGAGGCTTATGGGTAATAACCGAAATAATATGCTTAACTTTAAACTCATCTGAATGAACAGAGGGCAAAACGTGGGTAAATTGCTCCCTGCTTTTTGTCTTTGTCAGAAGAAATCAGGCTGCATAAATTTAAACTATCTGCCGACGCAGTACAGGTGAATAAATAATAACAACACTCTATTTGAAAACTGGGGTTTTGTTCTGTAACTCTGCAGCTGACCTTGCCCTTCTTTCTCTTGTCATGCTGAATTTTATTTTATAGTTTTACAGATGATTTCAAAGTTTGACCATTTACTTTGGGGTGTAGCAACAGCTGTAAGGCACATTCACACCCGGTTTGAAACTGAAGTATTTTCAGATTTCAGACTATAATCATCAGATATTGTATTGTCAACATACATGTAAAGCAGGTGTGTGGTCAGCTCTTAAAGCTCTAACCCCCTGTCCTCTCTCCCTCCTACAGATACTTCCAGTGTCTTCCCAAGTTTGGCCTGTTCGCCCCGATCCACAAGGTGATCCGCATCGGCTTCCCCTCCACCAGCCCGGCCAAGGCTAAGAAGAGCAAGCGCGTGGCCATGGGGGTCTCCTCTCTGGCCCACAGCCCCAGCAGCTCCTCCATCAGTTCAGTCAGCTCGGTGGCCTCCTCCGTGGGTGGACGACCGAGCCGAGCTGGACTGGTAAGACGACCTGCGATGTGCTTCAAACACACACTGAGAGCAGAGGGGCTGTTCACACAGAGCAGGATGAGCAGTTTAAAGGAATTGTTCAGCGGTTTGAAAAATGCGCTCAAACTGACGCTTTCATGCAGAGTTAGAGGCGGAGGTTGAGACCACTGTCATGTCTGGACATTAATTATGAAGCCACAGCCAGTCCTGTCCTCACTGTGAGGTTGACAGGGGAGACTCCTGGAGGTTACTGCTCATAACCCCCTGTAAAACCACAACTAGCCATATTTACACTTTGGTTTTTTTGTACAAATGAGACAAACAATATGAGACAAAACTGTTTTTCCCTGTGTCCAGGCTTCATGTTAAGTTAAGTTAATTGGCTGTTGGCTGTCGGTTCATATTTACCGTACGGGCACAACAGTGGTATTCATGTTGTCATCTAACTCTTGGCAAGAAAGTGAATAAGCGTTTTTCCCAAAATTATTCCTTTAAAGTCGGTAAGTGAGTAAGTAAACTTTCTTTCTATAGTACCTTTCAGTTATAAGGTGCTTCACAGGTGTGCGATTATAAAATAAAACAAGACTAGGTCAAAACTTAGTGTATGGCTGGACCGCATATGGTCAGTGGCATTACTACAGGCTGTTAACGACCCCCTCATAGAACCTGTTTGTGCCAAATCATTTTGAAAGAGCAACAGCCAATGGGGAAACTCCAACTCCGCCACGAGGCACTCGGCTGACCAGTGGAGGAAATATGATCACTCAGTCAGACAGTCAGTCAGTTGCCATTAGAGGGTTTGTCCAACTGTTGCAGTCCAGCCAAAAAAAATAAAAATAAAGTACAAATACATAAAATACAACCAGAATTTCAGGGAATGGCCAAACATATAGAAATAAAACAAAACACAAAAGTGACTTGTATTGGCGTAGATAGGACATGAAACCAACAAATACAGTTCTTCTTACCTATAACATCTTTTTTTTTTTTTATAAATTCTTGTTGAACATGGCTTCAAGATACTCTTATATTTATTATAATTTTCCTTTTTTATTAAGTAAAAGTTCATAAAAGAAACTGTTGCAGTTAAGTGTTTAAAGTTTTTGATTTTACTTTGTGAGGTATTAAGTCTCCAGATTCAGACAGTAGGATGATGAATAGGTTGATTGTATTGAAATACTCCCTGAGCTGCGGGGCAGTTAATAATTTGCATTTTGTTGCTGTGCAGTGTGAAGCTCTGATTCACTGACTCTGCGTTTTGCTCCTGCGTGACAAATCTGCAGAGCTGCACATGAAAGAGAATTCAAAGGACGCGTTTCAACACGCTGCGTCTTTAAGACTAATATCCTCAGTGATGGTCGGCAACAAGCTAAAACGAATGGGACGTCAGGATATCTCGCATTGATTTGAGTTCCTGGCTGCGAGCCAGATCTTGGACAGAGAACACGCCCCGTTACTTTCCTTGATTGTTGGCAGCGGTGTCAGACAGCACTGAAAGCAAACTGATCACACAGCACAAAACAGTCTGACTCACTGTCATTCCTAAAGCTCTTGTACCATAATCATGCCATAATTAGTTTGTCGGCAACGGTGGAAAAGTCGGCACCGTCCCTGATTTGCATGGCTGATTTGCATGGCTAATTTGCAGGCACAGAAATAGAGGTTTACATAAGGATCTCAAACACAAATGAGCTTCACATCCCACATGCAGCACAGTGTTAGAAGCCTCAGTCACTCGGTCAGGTTCTGCATTTATAACAGTAAAGATAAATATTAATAACATCAGTCAGCAGTTCTCACTGAAACATATAAAACATACACAAAAGCGAGAATACGTCACTTTCCGAACCTCCATGTGTTTGACATTATGTGTGTGTCAGCTGTTTCTTCAAAATGCAGGATTGTTTTTGTGAAGTTTTATTCTGTTTGTATAGAAGATGCTGCCTTGAACTTCTCTCACAGGTCAGGCAGGAATCCTGTCAAAGAGCATACTCTAGTGGTCGAAGAAAATGTTGCATCATTCATCACAAATTTGATGCCTGTGTTTTTGATCTGATACTTTCCCAAACATTCAAATATTCCCTGAGAGAATAAAATTTCCATATCTAAGTTGTTTTTTCACCACAATCTTCCTGTCAGGATGGGAGAGCTACTTATACAGAAGGCTAGATTTTCTATGTCTGTGACATTTCTTGATTTTTGGGAGGGTATCAAGTTTTGTTTTTAATGATCATGAAATAATTAATCTATGATCACATGACAGCAGAGTGTCGTTGAGTGAGGTTAACAGAACAGCTGTTTTCATGATCAAAAACATGATCATGAAACTGGTTTTGACCTTAAGTTTCGTCACAAAGCAAAGTGTCATGTAGAGATTACAGAATGACTGTTTTCCCATGATATATGAAATAAATACATCATGATCTTTGAGACATTAAAGTTTGCTGTCAGAGGATGAGATGAATGTGATGTCAGACACAGAAAACGTGATTTACATGTTTCTTTTCTTAACCCTCCGTGCATCAGTGTCTCTCCGTTTCTCCCCGCTCTCTCCGATTCTTCTTTTCCCTTTCTCGTCTTCTTCTCACCCTTTAAATATTCATCCTTCTCCCCGGCCTGCATTTCCTTATGTTTTATGCTCTTTCCCTCTTAAGCTGACAGAGACGTCGTCGCGCTACGCCCGCAAGATCTCTGGCACCACCGCGCTCCAGGAGGCGCTGAAGGAGAAGCAGCAGCACATCGAGCAGCTGCTGGCCGAGAGGGACCTGGAGCGGGCCGAGGTGGCCAAGGCCAACAGCCACATCTGCGAGGTGGAGAAGGAGCTGAGCGTCCTCAAGGCGCAGCACGTGCAGGTCGGGGAGAAACAGGAGTCATCCCAGTGACTTATGCAACAATAAATCTGTTGTTAAGCGCAGCATGCTTCATCAGCACCTCTCTTCTTACTCTCCACAGTACGTAACAGATAATGAGAGCACGCTCCAGCAAGTCAAAGCCATGCTGTCCAGCACACAGAAAGACAAACTGGAACTGGCCAATCAGCTTGAAGAAGAGAAAAGGTAAAATCACAATGTCACTCGTGCTGCTTGTGGTTTCTCATGTGCTGGTTTCTAAATCTAAATGTGAATCACTGATAAAAAAAATAAATTCACAAATTGTTATACATGGAATTATATTTTTGCTCCTGTTAAACTCAGTTTTCTAATTGTATTTCAATTCAGTTTAATGACCTCATCATAATTGAAAGAAATGTTTATCTCGAGACTGAATTCATGAGGGAATTGATCACAGAGTTTAAACTGATCTTAAAGGAATATTTAATAATATTTAATGGTCAAATTGATCACAATAATCGCTCCCCTTTTCTTTATTTGGCATCACTATTTAAAGATAAAATAACACAAACAGTGCCCAAGCTTTTTGATCCATATACACTACATATACACAATGCACACTACAGCATTACAGCACTACATTTTGCTGAGTGTATCAAGTTTTAAAAAGTTATATACTGTGCAAAGAGTTATTATAGTTACTGACTAACGTGTCAGTAACGTTGCTGGGACAGAAGATGTGGCTGTAGCATGTGTCTCGACTATGACTGCACACAGAGAAGGTGAATTTTACCGATCCTTGTCTGTTTTCATTCTCCGACACATCTGATCCAACTTGTATTTTTTACAGGAAAGTGGAGGACCTCCAGTTCAGAGTAGAGGAGGAGTCCATCACCAAAGGAGACCTGGAGGTATTTATCAGCATGATTAATACCTATAAACTATCAATAAATCAATGTACTGTATGTGTTTCCTCGTACTAATTTACAGTGTATCCTTTAATATCACAAGGCCATGTTTGAGTAGACAGTTTTTCATGCTGTGTAACAACAGTCAGACAGCAACGTCAGCATAATGCAAACCCTGGAGATCCAGACAAAAAGGAACATTTTCTAAAGGGTTTATGCAGAACAGATGATAATGTGTTTGGGAAGATGCTTCAGCAGGGAGGATGATCTGAACTAGAGGAACTGTGGAGCTCATTTCCCGCCAAAACTTAAACAAACAAAACATTGAATTTATGCCTTTACAAATACAAAACGTACCCATGAAACAAATACGCAACATATTTCTGACGTTTTTCAGAAACAAATACAAACAAATGTCTTCCAGAAAAGAAAAAAAGATTTTAAAAAAATGACGGTCTTTCCACTGTGATTGTGCTAAAGATTTTCTCACAAATGTCCTGAGTAATTCACCCTCCACAACAGGAGGTGGCGCTACGAGTCAATTTGAATGCAGCAGGAGGCTGAGCACAGCAGACTGCACGGAGCTGGAGGTTGGGTATTAGACAGACGTTCACCCCAGATCCAGCGGGGTCTTGTGTTTGCAGCAGGAGGACGGAGAGCTTACCTCCCAGCCCTCCTGCTGAACTAACAGCCTTTATACTGTGACCATTGTGTAGCCACACATCTCTGGACCAGGTTTCACACACACACACACCCCCCTCTAAACACCTGATTGACAGCTTCCCCCCGCTCACTATGCCGTCAGCTCATAACTGCTTACCCCAGCAGAGACTTCATGAACAGGGAGCAGTGGATTTCAGCTGCAGCAGATTTTGGGACAGAAGTCAAACAAAATATGAGGATTTAAAAACCATGAATAAATTGCTGACTTGACTGAACGTGCGGACTCGTATCTAATTTTTAAGCTCGGCAGAAAAGTCTGAACTTCGTTAGATAAAGTCCACTATCAGTGCTCGCTGCTGTCTGCCCCTTGAGAAAGAACCTGAATGGAAGGTAAATAGAATTTGTTCGCTCTTGAATGTGCTTTTGGCCGCCGCTGCACTTAGCCTTGAGATGTACAACCCAAAAAAAAAACCCACATCTGTGGTTGCGCATTCTGCAGCACGGTGACTACATGTTTTAGCCTTAAAAATATCCTTGAGATCAGGACAGATTTTTTTTAATACACGTTTATGCTACATCTGCAGTCACCTACTTAATTCTCTAGACAGACAGTTTGCGTCCCTGTTAAAAGATAAGTCGATATTTAATATTTATTTTCATCTCTCAGAGCTTTCTGACTTCTCTACCTGGTCTGTGGCACAAGCATGGTTCCAACTTTACATGTAAATCTTTTAAAAAACAATAACAAATATTTAGTTTCTTTTTTTTTTTTAATGGCTCAGTAATTTCATGAAACACTTGTGCGCTGTAGTTTCTTATATAAACAAATAGTAATAGTGCATTTGCTATTTTCAGCCTTCTAATTTGTACAGCAGCAGGAGCAGGACCATGTGTGTGTTGAGTGTGTGCTCATGGTAACGTAGGGACGAGAATAAATGTTTCTGTTTAATGAAATATAAAGATTTAAATATTTAAAAAGAAAACCTGTATGTGAATATTTAGCACATCATCAAAGCAGCTGTTCGCTGGCATATGAATGTACACTGTGTTTCACTTATTAAACAGTACAGGTACGACCTATAAACAATCGACCAATAACCACAAACTTGTCCTTTCCCTGCTCTTAACTGCAAAATGTACTTTCTCTGCGAGTGCAGTCTCACTTCAGAGTCTGAAATCAAACTGTTTAGATGGGATCTGACTGAGCTCTCAAGCCTCCTCTCCTCAAATCTTCCCATCATATAATCAACTCAGTTCTTGCACAGTGCTGCTGTCTACAAAGCTGCCCTTTCATCATCTGTTGACAGTTTGTTCTGATCTTTATCGTTCCCCTCCGATCTTTATGGGTCTCTCCCTTTGAGTCTTTTTTCCTCCCCTCTCTGTCTTTCTCTTTGTCTCTTTTTGTAGACACAGACGAAATTGGAACATGCCCATATTCGTCAGCTTGAGCAGAGCCTGCTCCTCGAAAAGTCGAGAGCAGAAGCACTTCAGAAAGAATTAGAGAGGAGGAGGGTAAAAAAAAAAAAAAACAACAAAAAAAAAAAAAACCCAGCACGAGCCCTTTGCCTGTAGCCACTGTTCTGTGTGGTTCTGCACCTGTTTGCTTCTTTGTTGATGGTAGCATAACTCACAAGCTGCACAGGTTCAAGCCGTACTCCACCTGTCTTTGGTGTCCAAATCTACATCAAACCAAACTAGAGACACACTAATGATAAATATTTAAACTCAGTACACATGTCTGTATTTGAAAAGCTTCACTTTTTAGTCTGAAAAACGATGCACAAAATCTGGATCACTGTCTGTTCTGACACTCCAGATCCTATGTTACAGTTGTATATTTATAGTGTATATCAATGCCGCTGTAATACAGCTGAGGTGGCACAATTGTTAAACACAATTATTAAAATCCTACAGTTTAATGGATATAGCTGCATTATTCTGTAACAAATCCCATGAAAAGAGCAAAACCAAGAATGTGTCAGTCTTTAGTCTGACTTCTTTAGCACGTCTGTGTTCCTACTGGTTCCTACTGAAAACATGTAGTCTCACATAAATAAATATATATACAGTATAGTTTCATTCATAAAAGGTGACTTTAAGACAGCTGGGCTTTGTATTTTGTCGTAAACAAACTTCAAACAGGAATAACTAGTGAATTTGTTTGGGACTATTTTCAGATTAATACACATTAAGGTCTTCTAGTTGGTATTTCCAGACGTGTGTGTCACTTCCTGCCAAGATTTATGCTAATTGGTGACTCAAAACTGCCTGTAATTTATGAATGAATGAATGAGCTTGTAATTGGATTAGTTTTGGTCTTTTTATGGGATTTGTTGAATCAAGAAAACTTAATTTGAATTTTATAATGTATCCATATCATTTAACTACTACTGTAACTACTGTATGTCTGAAATACATTGGTATGGGAGTATTTAGCAGCACATGCACTGTTCTTTCACATAGATATTAAAGTCTGGCCACAGATCCTCGACATGACACTGATGATTATTTATCACCTTATACGAGGGTAGAAACATGCAACACATACATGCACACTGCCTCTATCCCCTCCCTCATTCTGTCACTCTCATGTCATGAATCACAGCGATACTCCTACTCCACCGTTGACCCAGAGCCCCCCCCCCCCCCCCCCCGCCTAACCTCAGACACTCACCTTTGAAAGGAAACACAGTACCAGTCGTGGCTCTCAGCTGCTTCAGCTTTTCACATCTTCTGTTGCAGTAGCTGGTGTTAATTATTTCTTTTAAACTGTGATTTCTTTTTTTCTTTATTTTTTCTTTTTTTTAATTTCAAGGTTGTCGTTGGGATCAGTTGCCAGCTGCACTTTAAGATGCCAGGACATAACATTCGACATAATACCCTTCCATTTTAGCTCGAGAGTACGCAGTGGATAAATCTCCCTAAGCTCCGTGATAATTTTTGAGCAGTTATGTAATTAGCAACACATGAGAAATTGCTAAATTGTTGATGGGATTCCTCAGTGATTCTCCGAGTAATCCTCCGAGGCAAATCATCGCGGTGATGCCCATTTACAGTCAGTAGTTAAGTGCGGCAAAAGGACGTCCTTTATGCCTCTTTGACATGCAGCGCTGCACTTCAGAGAGAGAGAGAGAGAGAGAGAGAGAGAGAGAGAGTCTCTCTTCAATAATAGACAACGGTATCACAAAACAAAAGCGTACAAGCTTGTGCTTTCAATTTTCAGGCATCAAAAGATAACAAAACACTTTGAAATGCTGGGTTCCTATATGCAGTAAGGTCTGCTTCTGCCAACAGGGAAGATGCACTCATGATGCAGCATCCTTGAGGTTGGGTAAGAGAACCAAGGTGAAAAAGAGATTTGATCTTGTTTTGGCTTTGATCCGCTGCTGAGCTATCTCAATTCTTGACTTCAAATCGACTTCAGATGCTGTCAAGGACATTAACCTTGCATAGACCCTTTTTTTTTTACTCTTTTACTCTTGTGTGTTGTGCTGTAATCTGAATGCTACACAGGCAACATCTCTGATATGAATCAACTAGTCACTCTGAGGTCTGGTAGATTGTTTTCCCAGATGGTTGAAATTAACATCTGTGCACTGTGCAGCAGGTCCTTCTTCTTAATCTCCTTTTTCATTTTGATTGGATCCAAGTGTGTGTTGGGTGTTTGCAGTTGTGTGTGTGTGTGTGTGTGTGTGTGTGTGTGCGGTGTCACCGTGTGGAGGTTTGCTGTCGGCTTTATTATATTTGCTTGGCTGCTTCTAGATGATCAGAGAATGGCTGTGCTCTCCTCTCATCTTTCACTTCTTTGCACATACAGTGAGCTGCACAAATATTTGGACAGAGACACGTTGATCCTTTGGCTCCTTAGTGCTGGGACTTTGGATGGAAATGATACAAAGACTTTTAACATATTTAGTGTGGACAGAAGTATCAAACACTGCGTGTAATGGTTTGTTTAAACTTTTTGATCTTGGCTAACGCTGCCAGTACTCTTGTAAAATAATGAGTAAATGCACGTTTGGCCTGCTGGAATGGAGCTACTGGAATCCATTAAAGCTGCACTAATCAATATTTTCATATTAACATCAGATTCAATGAGTATGTTTAAAGTGAAAGGGGTTGCCATAGTAACAGATGCACAGAGAGTTATCACCTAAAACCTGCCCAGTATTTAAACATCTGTATAGAATCATATACACTCTTACATCTGGCTACCAGGTGGAGAATTGGCTGCTAGTCTTTGTATCATCTTGTATCTAAGGAGTTCAACAGGAAGCCAAACTGCGAGACAATGTGTCGCTGTCCACATACTTAATGTAATGTCTTTTGTATTGTATATTCCACTGGAATGCACTTGACTGTCTCCAATCCTTGCAAGGACCTTCAGGGGTTTCCCTTTGATTTCCTTTTTTTCTTGAGGCCTGATTTTCTGCTATTAAATCTTGTTGTCACCTTTTCTTTGGAATGACGTCGTTCTGTTGCAGGGTCTCCGAACCTGTTACGGTAATATGGTCATTCTTTTGAAAGGCTGACATCTCTCTGCTGTGGCACTCATGCCTAAAAAAAGTCATTTAACAGCAGTGATGGATGTTGCTTTCTTCCTCATCAGCAAACCACGGTTGAAGAGCAGAGTCGTATCATGCAGCTGGAGGAGGAGCTTACCCTCAGACGAGCTGAGATCAAGAACCTCCAAGCTCAACTCAGAGGGCCCGACTCCAGCTCGCAGCAGGCCGACGAAGGCGAAGCAGCCCCCGGGTCCGACGCCCAGCCGGAGACCCAACTCCTGCGCGAGCAGCTGCTGTCAGCGGGTCGCGAGCACTTCAAGGAGAGCAGCGAGCTGAAAGAGAAGTACGAGACGGCGTTAGCAGCGAGCCAGCAGGAGATAGACTCGCTGAAGGCGCTGGTGGATAAGCAGAACCAGGAGATCAGTGAGATGAAGCAGAAAGCCCAACAGGCTTCCAAGGAGAACATGGAAATGATGGACACCTGGAAGGTATTCTGCTATATTCACTTTAATACAAACTGTTCAAAGAAGTTCAACAAGAGTCATGGGCTTATTTCAGTGGCTCCTGTGATTGAGTCGTGAAAGTATATATGCTGAACTGGCACAGAGCAATAAGTTTATAATTTGCCTTTTCAAATCTGACAGGTTTCATGCCGACATATCGGTGAGGATTCAGGGTCTCAGAGAAAAGCTTGAATTTCTCATTTCAATCCATTTGAATATTGGTTTCCCAAATAACCAGCGGTGCAACCAGATTAATCTTCTCATTTCCCTCCGCAGGGTAAATTTGACACTTTAGTGAGCGACCACCAGCGATCCTTGGAAGAACTGAAGGCCTCATTGAGCAGTGATCATGCTTCTTCAGAAGGCCAAGAGCAGGACGCCCAGGAGCTGAGAGCCGCTCTGGAGAGCCTGAAGATGGAGCACCAGCTGGAGGTGGAGAATCTCAAAGCCAAACATAAGATCGAAGCTGCAATCCTCACCAAGGAACGAGAGGACTTCTCCACGCGTCTACAGGAGGCCAAAGAGCAGCTGGCCGAGGGCAGCCACACGTGGAGGGCCGACGTGGAGGCCAAAAGCGGGAAGCAGGCCCTGGAGGAGGCGACCGATAAGCTACAGAAGGCGGAGCAGAGGCTGGCGGAGATGGAGAAGCTTCGGGCGGAGCAGGACAGAAGCACAGAGGAGCTGAGAGAGAGGCTGGAGCTGTCGGACAAGAAGATGACAGACTACCAAGCCCTGCAGAAAGCCCAGGCGGAGAGCCAGGAGGAGATCCAGAAACTGGAGGAGAAGCTGAGGGTGACTGCGAACCAGCTCCAGGCCATCCAGGCAGACCGCTACACTTCCCATGATGCAAATGTGAGCGGTTGAGGAGACAGGCTAAGTAATAGTTTGATGTTCTTCGATTGTTGATAAACTGTCTTTTAATTTCAACTCTCTTTTACTTGCTCCTTTTTCAGGTGATAGAAGATAATGAAATTTCAGATGAGAAGATGAAGCTCAAACAGAATATTGAAGGTATCTTCTTATTTGAATCTTTACATTTTGAGACAAACCACACATGCACTTCATTTGTTCTATCATTGTACTATCAATTTTCTTAAAGCATCATTAAAACCCCTTTTTGTTCCAGCATTTATGTTGTAATTGTTAATAAGCTGCAGATCATAATGCATTACAGGGAAATGCACTGTTCTCTCTTCTTCCATTAAAAGGAATAGTTCCACGTTTGAAAAGAACGCTTATTCGCAGACAGCAGCTGCTACACAACACAAGAGCCACACACTCACCTGACCAACAGGCCACATTAGCTTTCCTGCTAAAGTCTCCTTCTTATCTAACTTACAAACATGAGCGCACGTCTTGTCCTGCACTTTGAGCTGCAGCACGTTAAACTGCGCCCAGACGTCCCTGCAGATATCGCTGTGGTCCGGGTTTAGATCCCGGTGTGCTTCTGACTCTTCGACACCACCAGCAGCACACTGTCTGCCATTGACATGTTGCTACAGAGCAAGTTTGTTTACTACAGCAGCAGCTCTCCAGCAGCTGCCAGCTGCTGTCAGTCAAACACCAACAGGCCCCTCCAACCAGCAGAGACAAAAAGAAGCATTTTTGACATTTCTGCAACATTGCTCTTTTATTCCTTTTAATACTAAAAAAAATATATTTACACTGACTTGCTGTTAGACTGCGAAAAGGAATGACTAAATATGAAAACAGCAGAATTTTGTTTTTATTCTTCAGTTTTTATATGGATCAAACAAATGAGAGTCGACCTGATAGTTACTGAGCTGGTAGGTGCATTTTGTTACCGTTTCCAGTCTGTATGCTAAGCTAAGCTCGCTGGCTACTGGGTGTAGCCTCGCAGTTAGACAGATGAGAGTGGTATCAGTCTTCTTGTCTAAATCTGCGGTTTAAATTGAATAAATCCAAAATGTCAAACTATTTTTGGAGGGAAAACCAGAAAAAAAGATGGCAACTAAAATGAAATCTAAATCGGTTATTATTATTATTCTCTTTAGTGAATAAAGCGGATTTCTTAACAATAGTCTATGTCAGTTAATTATGTAATGGCTGCTTTTAGGAGATCTATCCACCAAATATCCTGTGACGGATACCTGCATTAACATGATGCACCTGACGGTTTCTTGAACACTGCTCGATACTTACTGTTGTTTTGTTTGTTTGTTTTTTTCTTCAGAAACAATGGAGAAGTTGTTGAAAAGGGAAAAAGAGGTCTCAACTCTCACCTCCCAGGTCGAGGCCCTCAAATCACAGATTGGAGGTAAACGAGTTTTTCATGACACAAAATCACTAAAGATGGGAGCGAGTCTTTTCACGCACGCAGTGTTTTTGTGTAGCCTGTCGGAGAAGAGTATTTGAGAATCAACTTTTCTATATAATGTTAAAAGCTTGATAGCACCAACCAGACATTTGGCTCGGCCTTGTGCGCAGCAACGCGTAGATAGGACGCCATACCCGAAGTTCAGTCAAACAAATGATTGTTTTAATTGCAAACAGAAACAGAATTTAACCAAAACCAAAAAAAAGAAAAAAGAACGGACGGATTGGAGGAAGGACATTCCCCCCTAAACTAACCCAAAATACAACAAACACAACTGAAAAGCAGGACCGCCAGACCTCCATCCTCAAACCAGCATAAGGAGACAGGAAGTCAGAGAGGCTGTTTGTGTGTGTGTGTGTGTGTGTGTGTGTGTGTGTGTGTGTGTGTGTGTGTGTGTGTGTGTGTGATAGAGGGGGATCTCCCTCTGCTCCAGCCTCCTTTAAGTTGGCTGTGTGGATCAGTCAGCGCGGATCAGGAGCACGGAGGGGGGCGCCAACACTGGCTAAAGCTTTTCCTTTAAAAAACAAAATAACATCATCTGTGTCATATTAACAGTATTAAGCGTTGCTCCCTTTGTTCGCCTGTATGTGCGGCTTCACTTCACTTGCCCGCCAGTCACGCCAAGTTCAGCTCGCAGTGGAACGTGTTCGTTTTTTCGCCGTCACAATCTTTGATCATCGCCGAGAGATCTGTCAACCTGCCGTCTTTTTGAAAGGGAAAAGTTCCATCACATCAAACGGCTTCGTGTAGTTCACATAATCACACTGACACACTTTGAAAAGCCGAGTGTAAATAATTTAAAAAGAGGAAAAGACTCAAATGAGACACAATGTGGAGAAAAGTTGCATTATTACACTTCATGTGTAGATTTTTTTTCTTTTTTTTTTTATAAAAAGAAGTTTGAATGTTTTGATTATTGATTTTTACAATCAGTGGAAGGTTCACGTTGAGGGTTTTTGATGTTCTTTATCTAAGTGCGGCAGAGGGGGAGTGAAACACATTTGAATCGGCAGAAGGGGGATCACCATGAAAAGCCCGTTGTCATTATGCGCACGTGTTGTGATACACCGAGTTGTTTAAGTCATGATTACTGAGCTCACAGATGCGGCATTAAGTTGTCGTTTGAAATGGATTCGTTTAGTTGGAAGAGATCATTTGATATCAGTCTAAATGCTGTGAGCGTTCATGAAGTCAGTATGTGCAGGATGAAGGATTTCTGTGATTACACACAAACGACTGTCTGTGGCTCCGACACTGTGGCGTGAAACAGATCACAACAATAAATCATATGTTATTGTTTTTGCCATCATTTAATCACTAGACCTCCAATAACAAAATCTGTGTCAATACGACTGTGAGGATGTAAAATGTATGAAAAAATAATTCTAGTTATTCAAGACAATTCAGCATTAAGTATTTATGAGCGGTAGGCAAACAGTTAGTTTATACACAAGTTATAAATGTTTATTAATGTATTTGTCTCGTCCCGGGAAGCATCCCTAAGTGGTGTATGAACGGTTATTGAATGATTGGTAACATATCATAGTTAATGATATGCTCACACACACAGGAAGCCTTAAAGTGTGTGGTGAAGTATTTATTGACTTTGATACACACGCACAAATCATTCACACGCAGCTTTATAAGACGTGTTGAGCTCAACGTTTATTCTTAAGTATGGAGATAATACGCATTCTCTACTCAAGGTCCTCTTACTAGTTTACAGAGCACTCCTGCGCTCTTTCTCAGTGGTCGTGGAAAGTGAAGAACTAATATTTATGGATATAATAAATGTGCAGTACGCATTTTCTTCAGACGGTTATTTTACATCCTCTGTGTCAGTGTGTCAAAAGGAAATATCTTATTTTATATTTCCAAACATTCTTTTTGTAAGAAGCGAAATATCTGAGTGAAATATTTGTTTTGTGTTAAAGAAAGTAAAACAATAACAGACCAATTTCCAAATTAAAAACTTAAGGTATAACATAATAAATAAGTCTAAGCAAACTAATAAATAAATATGACATATTTTCATTTTATAAACAATATATTCACTGTTTATACACTGTTTATAAATTGGGGGGTTGAAATAAAGTCTTATCGACTCTCTTTCCACCAGCACTGGAGGGCAAAGTTCGTTCCGGGGAGAAGAAAGCCGAAGCCCTGGCCAAGGATAAGATGCGTGTGGAGGCGGAGCTGGAGTCCATGACCAAGAAGTCCCACGATGCCTCTGGGCAGCTGGTCAGCATCAGCCAGGAGCTACTGAAGAAAGAGAGGTATGGAAACACGGCTATATGGAGTTTTACAGTCTGCAGGTGAAAGGTTATATCTGCATACATGCAGACGTTATTCAGAAAGATACATCTTATATTATTGACTGAGTAGAAACGGACCAGCATTTGTTGCATTCATATGTGAGGAAAGTCCAATACACATTTCACCATCCAGCTCAGGTGTCAATGAGGATGCAGGGAACACAAAGTCCTGACTCACTTCACTTTAATTTAATTTAAAACTTCATCGTCCCATAGGAGCAATGTGTTCTGCATGAAGGCTTTGCAGTGAAAACACATAAAACGCACTGTAAAAAAAACAATACATTTTACTTAATAAACATGTTCGATAAGACTGAGCTCAGCTGATGAGCTCAGGAGCTGCAGAGGGAAGACTTAGGCCTGGAGTTCTTCATAGATGTCTGACTGAAACTGACTGCAAACCTATTATCAGCCTCTGAAGCTTTTATGGCAAATGTGTATGCTAATAGTCGCCTTTTACAAAGGTATTTAGCATCATTCACATTCATTTGGAATCATTGTTTCCACCTGATGTAAATACGTCCAACATTCACTCTGATTTGAAGCTCTGTTTTGGTCTCCACCAACTCCTGACGGAAATATGTCCTATATGTTTGAGCCACTAAATGCTCCACCAGCTAGTTGCTGGTAACTATGGTTGTTGTTTGGTGCCTTGTGGGGCAGAGGAGGAAAACAATGAGCTAAAATATGCTAAAAACACTCAAGTGACCCTTTTCACATTACCTGTGGTTTATATAAACATATAGATTAGTGCAGCTTTAAGATGACGGATGTCAGATTTCTGTCACAAGCTGAGAGTAGTTAGTTTTTGCTTGGTGGCTGACATCTCAGCGGTGAACTGAAATTTTACAGATAAAGTTCAGTTAAACTGTGGAGGTTAATTAAATTTGTAACTGAAATGGCAGCTTTGCCAGCTCTGCACATACAGCTGCCGGTCTTTTCCACCGGCACATATGGCTGTACCACATCGCCGTGAAACTACAGGCCTGAGTCTCGGGGCCTTTTCCTCTTGAGCAGCAGAGGGAAACGGCGAAGACCTGCCAGATGTCCACCTGTCATAGACTGAGTTAGTCTTTTCACCAGCCTCCCTGGTTCATTTCTGTTGCTGAAGCCAAAGCTGCCAAACTTGGCTACATTCAATAAAGCTCAGATAACTGAGGTCATTATTTAACCACCCAAGTGGAAAGAGGAAGTTGTCACAGCAGAGGTGCAGGGCTCTCTTATAGGGGTTTGTTTCACAGACACGTTGAATGAATTTATCTGCAGTGCTGTATGAACTCACATTGGTCTAATTGTATTACATTGTTGGCTATCTTACATTATACAGCCCTATATTATTGATGGTTATGATGTTAGTAAATGCTGCAAGACAGTAAAAGTAAGTGCCTCTGGCTGTGGCAGAATATTTTTCTCTGCATCATCACTGAAGCAATTATGTTATATGCAATAAAAGTATATACCTGCCATTGAAAAATTCAGTGGCTGTCTCCCTTTGAATCAGTGTTATTGGATGCTTGTATCATTTGCTCTCTTAATGTCACTGCTGCTATTTCAGCCTGTGACATCACGCCAGGGAACAAGGTGAGCGCATTGCCTCAAAAACATACGGCACATTTTTATCTTAGAAAGTTGCCGAGATAATTCAAGAGAGACGATTATCAGCAGATGACTTGGCAGAAGACAGTCCAATACCTACAGCAACCTCATTGATAAAATACACCAAGAAAGTCTCTGTTGCCGTGAGTCAGTGTGGCTGAGCATGGAGCCCAGTCGTGCCTTGAGCTCACAGGTTGTAGCAGCTGAATTTGATGTAATTTCATTGCCAGAGGCGCAGCTGCAAACAGTGAGGAAGAGGAAGGAAGTGTGGAAGACATCGCTTCACTAATGAAAATTCAGACGACCTTCTCACTTCTCGTAATCCTGCATTAATAGTTTTTCTTCTCGTCCACTTGGGGGCAGCAGAGATACAAACTGTAAACACAACACTGACATATTATCGGCTTATAAACTTAAGTGATGTGGCAAACTTGATATTTTATGTACACATCTTACATCCCTTTTACATTATGCATTATGCTGAAACAGAAATATTGATTATAGTCGCTTGAATATATGATCTAACAATTTCAGCACAAAGAGGAAAGGTCTTGGAGCATAATTCTCTTTTTTTCTCAGTGTTACGTGCAGCTTTATCATAATTGAATTTTTAAACAAGTGTAGGGCAGTGTGCAGAAAAAAAGGTGGCCCAGTTTATATGTAGCTCTCTGAAATCAGTTTCAGGCAAACAGCAAAAAGCTAGTTCATGTCAAACAGCGCTGCCTGACTGTCCATCCACCAGCCGGTCTTACATGTACAGAGAATGAAGCCGCCTCCACAATCCCCCCTGACCAGACTGGCAAACACATTATTCACATAATGGGTTGCTGAGCTTTTAAATAATAATGACCTTTGTGGAAGGTCTGAGCAGATGCACCGCTCATATAATCCTTGACAGCAAAATTGCACAGCTTCGCTACTATTATTGCACTTGGGAGCAGTCAAGTTCACGGCGAGTCGCCGCAGTCCTGCAGACCAGAAAAACACCTGTGGTAAATAGTTTCTATTTTTTCTTCAGCATAACCAAACACTCAAGGCTCAAGGTTTCTTTTCTTCTTTTATTTCTGCTGTACAGGAGTCTGAATGAACTGAGGGTGCTGCTCCTTGAATCGCATCGCCATTCGCGGGACATGGAGAAAGACCTGAACCGAGAAGTGCACAAAGCAGAGTGGAAGGTGAAAGAGCAGAAACTCCAGGACGACATCAAGACCCTGCGAGAAAAACTGCTCCTACTGGTGAGAAAGAGGGAAAATCTGCTTCAACAGCACATTCTGATGATAATCCAACACTGGTAGTGAGGTTTATCAAGTCCAACAGTTTATCATTACTGATTTTAGAGACATTCGAGCAGTTTTGTTGTCACTAATTCTGCTGAAAGTAGAAAGCTACAAGCATAAAAGGTTTCAAGGACTCCCCCAGAAATCTGTTATGTGCTTGTCAAACAGAAATTCAGGTCAAGATCAGTCTGAAAACAAGTGTTCAAGTCTGTCTAGACACAGATAACATATTACTGTAAGAAATTCAGCTGTAGCTGTAGTTTCTATGCTGACAAGCTTATTGATTCTCTCTTGCCACAGAGTTCAATAGGAAGTGAATCGAACTCGGGTGGGATTTTTTTTTGATGGTGGTTTTTAACCTTTTCTAGAAAGATGGTTTAACATCATGAAGGTTTACATAAAAATCCTCCTCGTGATTGACAGATTTTTTTTTTTTTTTAAATTGGTAAAAAGTGATGGAGCAGAGGTTAAGATACGTTACCGTAACTTATAGACTGTAGTGTGGATAAATGCAGGATGCTGTTTCCCATAAAATGTATCTCAACAGCATCTGTTATTAGACCCCTCCTGCCTGGTAAACACCCACTTTTTTTCCAAACTCCATGCCTTTTTTTATTAGCCGAGATAACCCTCTTGACATCACCCGCTATTTTCTCAGATTGACAAAGATCCTCTAGAGTTACAGATGACATTAAACAAATGTTTTCTCTGGCTGAGTCATACTAATAGTACAGAATACATTTATTTTGAAATGACTATAGCACATTAATATTTAAGCGCTAGCTCGTCTGTGTTCATACAGGCTGCTGTTAATGCTGTGAATATGTGAATAATGTATAATAATCTTAAACTTCCACATGGTTATCACATATACAACATGATATACATGTTATGAATTATTTAACAGCACACTTTAGTTATGATCTGCTGTGTGTGTGTGTGTGTGTGTGTGTGTGTGTGTGTGTGTGTGTCCGCACGCATTTCAGGGTCGGGAACGGTCTTCACCCGATCACCGGCGGTACTCCATGCTGGACCCTTCGGCTCTGGACTCGGAGGTGAACCGCCTGCGCCAGCGGCTGCTTAGCACTGAGGACGCCCTGAGGAACGCCTTGGAGCACAACCAGCAAGTCGATCAGCTGGTCCAGGCCATGCGCAAGCATCCAGACAAAAGCCCGGTAAACTTGCAAAGAAATGTCACTCCCACAGAGGGTGACAATTATTTTGGTGGCAAGAAGTGAGACAAGGGGTTTTAATGTTAATTTTAAATGGTTTGAATATTACAGATATCATGTGTGTCATAATATGTGTTTTTGTACAGAGATAATGGATTTTAATATTTACTGCATATCAGAGACACATTTTGTTAAAAGCACTTATTCCCTTTCATGTATGTGCCATGAATATGAAGCTTCCACCTGCAAACGGTTAGCTTAGCTTTACACAAAAGGTGTGTCCCAATTCAGGGGCTGCATCTTCCGGAGAAGTGCAGTCTCCTGTTGTTGACAACACAGTTTTAACAGTTGTTGAACTGAGCTGAAACCCAATATTCACATTTAAAAGTGTAATCCTCGGGCCCTCTGTCGGTGTTATTTTATGCCATATTATTTTCATTACTGGCCCAATGAATCTTGGGATAGGTTGGGCCACGAAGGATCCACCCATCTGAGCCTTCGCCGGCCAAGAAAAGAAGGACGCATTTGAAGGAGTCTTCGAAACGGGACAGTGTAGTTGCGCCGCTGCGACGCAATCAGTCCTCAAACGCAGCTTCTGAAGGATGTGGCCCCTGAATTGAGACGCAGCTAAACACTGGACACATGGAGCTGTCCTGGTTCTGCCCATCTTACCGGCTCATCCAGAACACGTGTTTTCAGTCTTTGTGTTGATCTAAGCTAACTGGCTGTTGGCACTAGTTAAATATTTATATTATATCAATCCTGTCATCTAACTCTTGGCAAGAAAGCGAATAAGTGCATTTCCCAAAATGTTGAAATAGTCCTGTAATGTCATTTACAACACATGTAAATCATGTCAGTGACTCCAGTGACAGTTTATAACTGTGTTTTTCAGGTGCATGGTGCAAACTCAGCCAATGGAATTCATCATCAGGAGTCCGACAGTACTCGAGATGTTGGTATTCTTTCAGTTTTGTTTTTTACCCCATTATTTATGTGGTGATGTTACTGAGACCTGTCGGCACTAAGACGTCTTATTTTTGTCCTTTCAGGATCAACACTGATATGAGCAGAAGAGATGAGACTGAGACTGAGACGTGCAGAGGTACATCTTCAAAGGAAAAGCTTGTGCGACATTTCTCCTGATCCTGCGATGGACAGCCTGAAGAACATTTCAGTTTACAGTTAAAACCAAAACAGCGAATCTCTATCTCCAGTGAATTTATGTGTTGTTGCAGAAAGCACCTATTAGCCAATCATGAAGACCGCTTAAAGTACTATAAAATATAATCAGGACATGGGACATGGACATGAAGAGAATATTATCGGTACAACTGCTGATAACATACAGTACAGCAACTTTTGATGCTTTACAGTAGTTAGAAATATTGAATCTACAAGTTGCCAGGAACTCGTTGACAATTCAGAATTTTGATCCAGGAAGCAAAACGGCTGACGGACGACGATGTGAAGTACTAAAAGACTGGGTCTCAGTTGCTTTGTTTCTTTTTATTTATTACTTTTACTTTTGCTTCTCCGCTTTGTAATAATCATCTGTACTGTAGGTGGGCTGTCATTGGCCAGTGACACTCAGAGCAACTCTTGCAGGATGACGCTGACAGCGCTGAGGGAATCCGACTCATTTGTCGCCTTTCTCAATACCTCATGAGAGGACTGGTAGCAAAGCCATCACGGTTCACATTCCTGCTTCACTGCTCATTTGTGGGTGATCAGCATCATTGGAAGTATTTAAAAAAACAAAACAAAAAACTAATACTCCACCAAAAAACTGTTTTTTGAATATAACACACAAACACAGTAGGTTTGAAAAGTGGCTATAAAACAGCTTTTATTTCAGGTTTAATCTGTTTGGGTTGTAACAGCTTTCAATAACGACCAGTTTTTTTGTTTTGGAAAAAAGTTTCAAAACATCCACAAACCCATAACGTGATGTCCTCCCTCCGTCCATGTGCTGACTGCTGAGTATGTTCCAAACACTATTTTTTTGCCAAAATATGGCTAAATACATTTGCTTGATCTTCAAGTACAACCCCTTTTGATACACTAAAGGACAGATTTTAAGAAGTCCGTAATTTGTTTCTCATGTTTGTTTTTTTTTGGCCTTTTTTTTTTTTTTTTTGGATGAAGTCAGTTACAAAAAAGTCTGCAACAACCCTGTGCTGTCTAGCAAACATTAACTCCTGAAGTATCCCGAATAAAAGTCTTCATTAAGTAACCAATCATGGACAATGTGTCATGATGTTAAAGAAACTGTCATTCCCTCTGCCAAGAAAACATTATAGGGCTTTAAAGGCCACTATTAAGGTGTTGTTAAGCATCAGTACTGTTGCTATGCTTACTTGCATGCTAATTAGCATACATTTTAAACAGAGTTTAAACTATTGACTGGAAGAAATCAGAAATACACACATAAACATGAATCAACCATTCAGCCTCAGAGCTGTTACACTTCCTTGTGCTTACCATGCTGTATTATGAATCATCCATCGCTACACCAGGGCACAGTTATCTGTTACAGGGCTGACCGTGATGAATTCAGTACCAATCCTCTCTGCAGGTGTTGGGTAAGGTGGTTACTGGGTCAATCCTCCTAAAAGAGAAGTTCTTTTTAGCCGTTGCACATCAGTGGACTCGCTGCCAGAACTGAATATTGATGTTAACAAACCTCCTGAATCCAGCTCTGAGTGTTTATAGAATGAACATAGTGAATTATTCCATACGTTTTCATTCACTAAAACTCTGTCTGACCCTCTACCAAAACACCTTACTCTACCAGTAATGATCAGCTATTTTATTTACTGTGGACTATGTATCAGTACAGACTCCATCCATGCATTAGTATTAATGAACTGTATATTTATACATATGGTGTGACGTAGCGGCCCTATTCGATGCCCATTCTAGCCACCGACCTTTTGTTTAAGTCTACCGAAGGGCTGTCACAGGAGCTAAAACCCAAACGATGGATTTAAGTTATTCATCCTCCCCAAGGTTGATAACATCTGGATTTCATTTGCAAAAAAAAAAAATGTTATCAACACATATAGAATTTATACTGTAAGTCTTCCAAATATTGTTTTCTCCATCCTGTGTGTAGTTGGTCATAGGTTGCTATTGGTTTGCGGGAGACATTAAACAGAGATGAGTGGTGTAAAAATCGCAGGGTGGTGTCTCCTGAGCAAAATATGTAGGGCAGGCGCTGGTCAGCTCAGATAAAACCTAAATTTTCCATTGGATAATGTACATGGCCTTTTTAGCTGGAGGGTTCATACCCTTTGGATTATTGCTGCAATGGTTTCGGAGATTGAGTCATTAAATATTAACAATGTGGGTAAGGGCTGGTGGTGTTTTATTTCACACTCTTTCATACGTGTGTCTCCTCTGTGTGTTTTGTTTTTTTGTGGCAAAGCACAGGAGATTTGTATATTTCTACAAAACTGAAGTGGTGTTAGATTTCATGCCGCTAAGAGGGTGGTGGTTTGGGAAATTCAGCCAGCAACCATAACCATTTATCCCTTCCTCAGCCACACACACAAACACACACAAACACACACAAACGCTAGAATAAACTCTGCTTTGTAGATCATACACGCATCTCTGGGAAATATTTGGTATTAAAATGAAGTGATGTCAACCAGAACAGGAGGCAATAACTCCTTTATGTGAAATAGGGGCCAAGTTTCTTGATGGTGAAGATGAAACATCCAGACATTGCATATTTATTTACATTCTCTGGATGTCTAACCTCCACATATATCACTTTTATTTGTTGGCCTTGGCAAATGTCACGGCTTATCCACACATCTCAGTTTGTTGCTAGAGGGCAGGCTGGTTATGCCGGTGACATTTGAATAAATAAGTGATTACTTATTTGCAGAAGCAAGCAGAAAGTGCTGCATATGTGAATCACAGGCACAGCCTCTGTTCTGCTTGTGGTGAAACACACTTTAAATGAATATTTCAAAGTAGGTTGGGGGAAAATTGTGCCAGAGTAAGTGAAACTAACCGGATTACAGTAACACAGTGGATTGTATTATTGGTTTCCGAAAAGATTTTCTTAAATCATTGTTTATGACTATGTTAATTATAAGATAACCATTTGTTCCTTTACCCCGGGATATGAACTTTACCCTATATTAACCAGACATGAGCTATTTTAGGCAATCACAAGAGCCCTGGCATAACTGTCATGGCCAGAAGATCCATGGAGCTACTGTTTATCCACTTTGGACAGACCCTAATCCTAAAAATAATTTGGATACTGTACAACTATCACATCAAACCACCTTCATGCAAACTATGAGGGATTTCTTAAAGCAAAACTGTCAGTGTGAAGTTGCAGTCAAGTGGCAGACAGTGATTTAAACTCTCACAGCTGCTAATAAAATAAGAAACAACACTGGGAATATTCCCCTTCCTTGTAAAATTTGCTCCCCGAGGGTTTTTCCGGAGGTTCCTCCGTTAATCCTGTATGTAAATCGCAGCCAATAGATGCTGTTGTTGAGTTGGGCTGGGATTAGCAGGAGGCGAATGAGTTTCAATTTTACTGGATTACAGAACAAAGAAAGGGGAAAGGGACACCCTGCTCTGTTAAGGGAAAAAGAGAAATAAACTGAGGAAAAAAAAAACAAATAGTAGACAATAAAACGTGCGATCGAAGTCAACATTGTGATGTTCCGGATTACGATGTTTTAGCGGACGCTACAGCTACATTGTGGATGGGAATTGTGAGCGTTTCTGATGGATTAAAACGGGGGAATAAACCTATTCCGGGATTGACAACAGCAACAAGGCTATTTAATCGCTAATTAAGGTGAGATTTGGCTGTCGGTTTTTATATCCGCGAACAATTATGTGGTGTGTTTTCATTGCGTATGCCGCTTTTTGTAGCCGTACATTCAGAAATTACAGATTATAACCTAATTTCTGGACTGGGGGAGGAGATGAAAGGAAAGTGCTAGCGCTAGCTAGCAAGAGGGCTAGCGCAGTAGAGCTAACGAATTTATGCTAGCTAGCTCAACGTTATAATGACACCGTTAGCTAATTAGCCCGGTTCTTGATTAGTTAGACATATGGTAACTAATGTAGAGAGGTTATTGTTATTTAGCCATAATCTCAGCCTGGAGGGACTTCTTCCTGTAACCTTGCCAGATGAACGCTAGCCCATATTTATGACTGGGATACAGGGTCTGTCTGCTTGCTAAATTATCCCCCATACATTGCTATCACTGACTATAAGGTTACCAGCTAGGACAATAAAGCCAGCTAGCTAAATTAGCTAGTGTAAACGACAGAGGAAGCAACACATCTAAACTTCAGAAAACAGTCTGAATACAGCAAGCTATATCCAACTGCATTGCCTAGTTAATTCCTTGTTACACTTGAATTGATGTGCAGTAAACTTTAATAATCATTTACTAAATGACTGCTATCGGTAATTTCAATCTTCTACTAAAAGTAGCACGGTTGGCGTGTGTCTCAAAATAAAAGAAAAACATTAGATGTTCGATAAAAGAAACACAAACTTAGATAACGCACACGCAAGTGTTTTATTGCGTGATTCTGAAGCCAGATAACGTTAGTGATATTCTTCTCATTTTGCCCTCAGTTGTCTTTTTGTAGTTGATACCAGACGCGTCAAAGTTTAAAAGCAGCTGACTGGAATAAAACTTTATCAGCTGTAACTGTCTGACCGAGTGAATTCACAAGACAAGAGAGAAAATAAGACTCATTGTACACACGACATACGCTCATTTCCTCTGGAGGAACAGACCTCGACTTTTATTTATTGCACCCATGTCTCATATCCTGTGGTTTCAAGCTTTTTTTTTTTTTCCTCCCCTGGGTCGGTCCAGCATTTCAAAAATAATTCCCTTCCACTCTCATGTGATGTGAAATTAGTAGTAGTTCTCCTGCTAGCGTTTTCCAGCACAAGAAGTTCTCACCACAAACTCCCATCCCTGTATATAATCTCTATCAGGCCAACTCTTTGTAATTGTTTAAATCACAACAGACAAAACAAGTCCTTTATCCAACTGTTTATCTATTGTCCATACATCATAATGACATGTAGTTTGTCGTTGTTTTTAATACCAGACAAATGAGACAATCATATCATGCTTATTTCCTGTTATTCCCAATCTTATTTCCTCCGGATAATTAATTGATTTAGCATCTGAATTTTATGGCTACACTGTATAAACCTGTAATAAAACACTGAATTGAACTGAAAAATGACTTGTTGGCATATTACCTGTATGGACACACTGTGCTTTAATCTGTTGTCAGTAGAAAAAGGAAACGTATAAAAGTGTCCCTTCTTATGTGTGTCCCTTTATTACTGTATGGCTGTTTTCATTATTTTGGGCTTAAAGGACAACTCATGGTTTTGCACGATCTATCCTATTAGCTGCAAATGTCATATACAATATTGCAAACCGAAATGTAGCCACAGCTTTGTTATCTAAGCCTGCATTGGATGGTTGAACATTTTGTCCGTAATATGTTAAGCTCATATCGCTGGTCTAGTGTTTACCATTGAATCTTTTTTGGCATTCATATCATCAGTGATGACATTCCCAAAAGGCCGTGGCCTCTGGCTCAGGGTGTAAACAAAAGGATTATGTTGTTGTTTGCTCTAATGATAAGTTCCCACACCCTGACTTACTGTAAGTTGTTGGAGGTATGTCAAAATTGTCTTTTACTTTTTACGTGCTATAAAAACCACTGTGCATTATTCAATTACTGTAATGCCATGAAGACCGATGCACATTATAATCCCTCTAGAAGAACGAAAGTCAAAAGTAATACAGCTATTGAGATTTGTCTTAAGGGCCCTGTATACCTGTGGTAAATCCACACAGGTGTTTCCCCTCATTTTGCCTAATGATATCTAATAGGCTTGTAGAAAGTGCACTTCAATTGTCATCTCTCTGGTCCTCCTATTAGATTTGTTGTCAGAGCAGGACAAGTTACACCAGTATTGTCACAGAGTGCTAAATAGAACGCGACTGGCATAGTGCCTGTTGTCCGGCAAGTAAACAGAGCACTAACAGCATCATAAACAATACAGACATCAACAAAAAAAACATACTTCACATAGTGTTTAGTGGCCGAATCCAAATGGAAAATGTACTATACTGTCTCTGCCAGCACATAAAAGCAGTGAAAAAGAAATCAAAGATACCCCATGGAGTTGCAGTGTTTCTTACAAAAAAAAAAAAAAAAGGTATTGTGTGTATCCTTGAGGCCCAACAAACTGTGTTGAATGCATTTCCTTTCTCATAAAACCTAGCAGTGACATTTTCTGCCATGTTTCTACTACCTGCAGACCGGTGGTACAGTGTGAAACGATTGACAGGAATGTGTAACGCGTCACCCATGCTCTCGACTGCATGCACAAAAGGTAGAGATAGAGATTTAATGGTGATAGGGATTTAACAGTCAAATAGAGTGTAGCCAATTATTCTGGTTCGTAAAGATTGTGACCTCGCCGGGTTTTAGTTTTGCCCTGTCCAACTTTAACCTGATCAGAGGTCTAATTAGCCAGAATAAGTGAAAACACCTGTGTGGGTGAGCGGGGCGTTTTAACTCCCAATAAATCTCAGCATCCTGGAAACCCCATATATCCTTAATGGTGACCTTGTGTGTAACAACATTGGTGCATTTAAAAGCATATTTAGTCACATTTGTATCCATTTCTTCAAACACAATAGGAGTTCGCACAAAGGAGTAGGAATTATTGTGAGTGTGTGAGTTGGGCTTGTTTCAGACAGTACAGTGCTCACACTGAAGAGCAAGTATAGTGCCCTAAAAAGATATATTTAGTGCTTTTAAGTCCTACATATTATGCATACAGACCATCTGAGTTATATTACCACTGCATCTTGTCTGCAGCTGAAGCAAGACAGAAATGTTTTTGCCATCTATAGCACAGATTTGACAGAGTGACAGGTACCATGCCTGACAGGACAGCAGCTTCATTTTTTACCAGTTTTACTGTGGATGCCAAATCAGAGATTTACTGCTTATCTGGAATAAAATTAATGTGTAAATGCTTGCAAAAAACAGTGGCTTAAGTAAAGACCTTAGTTAATTGCTGGTATACGTATATCCTTTATATCATGTTTTGCCCTTTTTAAAAACCCAAAAGAAACTAGTCCCTTCTTGTAAAGAAGGCTGACACAGAGCTGTGATGACTACCTTTCTTTTCTTGGTTTATGCCAACAAAAACCTTGATTGGTAGTTTCGGCTGACTCATGTAAATATTAAAGCGCTCCTCTGTCAGTTAATCTAAGTTAACACACACAGTCAGATTGTGTGTGTGTTCTTATGGACCACTCTGCCCTGAAGCCAGAACTGAAAGGACAAAGTCCATGATGTTAAACAAGTTACAAAACCTGTAGCTCCCAATAACTAGGATTGCTGGCTGATTTTAGGCTCAGAAAATAAGTGAGCTTTTGTTAAAGTGACAGTTTGGATGAAATCACATTGAACAGTGTTGGCATGTCCAAAACGATTGCGTCATTCACTGTCAACAGAGCAAATGCCTGATTTGCATCGACGAATCTTAGGTTTCTTTTTTTCTTTTTTTTTTTAAGCTTCATAATAGACTCGTGGGTATTGTGTGTCGCTTTATTTATTAATGTTGTTTCACACTAAACTGTTCAATATTCACTGAGAACCATAACAGCACCGTGACATTATGCTTGAGCTTCCTCTTTCAAAGCAATTGACACGGCATTATCCTGAGCCTGTGCTTATCCCAACCTTTCTCCTTCTCGCTATTTCCTTTGCCTTTTAAATATGTGAGGGAAAGAGGCCATCTATTTCGAGGCCGTAATAATTTAGGAGGGGGCTAATGTTTGCTGTGGCCTCAGGGGAGGCAGATTTAGATGGCCAATAGACTTGGCACGTTCAGACTGGTGCAGCTGAACCCCACCACACCCACCCTCCTCTTTCTCTCTCTGCCTCTGTCTATCTCTCTCTACCTCTCTGTCCTCTCTCTATTGAGTCAGTGGTTTGGGCTTGCCAGAGGCTAGTATAATGGTTCCCAGTGTCTGGAGAGATTAAAGGCCAGAGCTGCATTGTTCAAATGCCCCGAGATTAGTTTCCAAGGAGACGGGTTTCAGTTGCCATGAGAACATCGGTCCTGGCTTTAGCCGAGCAGTTTTTCTTTTACAATTCCTATCTGGTTGCCTCTTTACTTTTATTTACAGTCTATCTTTACATTTGGAGTTTAGATAATATTGACAGTAAGTTTGTGTTCACATGTATTATGCAATTGTGCCATGGTATTATGCCTCCAGTGGTTGCAGAAAGTTAAGGACTTGATTATCTTGATTATCTTAAGTCAGAATATCCTTTTCCTTTGCTTTCTGTCAAGGAGAGAAACTACAGTATAAATGGGTTCATATGACATCATTTGAGTGCTGTAATTAGCCCCACTCAACAAAGCCAAAACCATAAATTGCTGATTTCAAATGGACTTGGCTTTCAGCCACACTAGCAGTGTTGCTCAAGGAATGACAATGTCAGGCTGCTTTTTATTGATGGATCGCCATGAAACATCCTATATACATTCTCATAGTCCCCAGAGGATGAATCCTACTAATTTATGTGATCCTGAGTTTCTCCCTTAAACCACCATGAAGTTTACACTTTTGTTTTTTATTGACATTTCTCAGGAACAATTTGATCGATTAGCATGATATTTGGTAATGATGTTCATGTTTCCCAGAGGATGCAAGCCTAAGGAGTTTGGTGATCCCCCGACTTTTTACCTAGCGCCACCAGCTGGTTAAGGTTTTACTTCTCCATGGCGCATTGCTACAAAGTTTCATACAGACATTGATGGTTCCCACTTATTGTGACTTTCTAGTTGAATTATATTTAAGTGTCACATTGAGGTGGACATTTGTCGTTTAGAGTGAAAGGCCATCATGACGTGGTTCAGACATTCATGCTCAGGATGAATTGTAATAACTTTGGTGATCCCTCCTTTTTAACTCTAATGCCATCTTCAGGTTGAATTTTTAGATGTCCAGTTCTTTGGTTTATGATCAAATACCTGAAAAACTAATAATAATCCTAAGCCTCAGCTGTACTTTTTATTTTGTGCTAATTAGCAAATATAAGTATAAAAATGCACTAAAGTAGGATGATGAACATTGTAAACATGACCTGCTAAAATCTCCATGTTAACATTGTAATTGCAAGCATGTTAACATGAAATCATTGGAATTAAGTCTCTCAGAGGCGTTAGAATGGCTGTACACCCAGTCTTTTGATAATATGAAATCAGTATGCTAGGTGATGAAAAAGCCTCTGCCCTGTTTTACTTAATTCATCTCCCAGCCTTGTGTCTGATGGATGCTCAGAATGCAAGCTTGTATTTGCTTAAAGCCAAACCAAATGATGTCAGAAGAACCTGCTTTGAATGCAGGTCACTGCCGCATGTGTACATGAATGAATACACATGCAGGGTTTGTTGATGTCGCACCGTGGCTGCCTGCCTAAACTGTGTTCATCTGGTCCCCGCAGAGGCATGGCTCAGATGAGGAAGTTGGCATGTGATGGCATCAGGACAAACTCCCGGGGCGAGCCGCAGGTCCCGCTGGTGTCAGCCAGACAGGAGATCCTCACCAGCCTGGTGTCTGCCCTGGACTCAGTGGTACGTCCCAAATCAAGCCTCACGCAATGTCAATTTCATTTTGGATGTCTCAGTCTGTCTGGTCAAGATGATTAATAAGTCTGAACATCTGAGTGAAATTCAGATCTAAAACATCTTAATAAACAGCTGCATTTCATTTCTGAATCTGACAATATTTCTTGTGTATGTCTATATGCATTGACCAAACAGAAATTCACTCTGTGATAGTATCTGAGGGTGAGATTTAAATATCCAATTTTCCATTCCAAGAGAATGAGAATGTAGTTCTTCTAGTAATCAGTTTTCTTAATGAACTCTTGAGTTGCAGATTTCTTCCTCAGAGTTTCTAGTAATGATTTATGAGTAAATGATGGCTGTTTCCTTGTTCTGCAGTGCATGGCGATGTCTAAGCTCAATGCTGAGGTGGCGTGTGTCACCGTACATGAGGACAGCGTGATCGCTGTCGGCACAGAAAAGGGCAGAGTCTTCCTCAACTCCAGGAGGGAAATTCAAACAGACTTCTACAAGTTCTGCCGTAAGTTTTCCTCTCCCCTGTAGTGTTATTTTCCCTTATTCAGCCTTGACAGAGCATTGATCACTGTCATTATAGCTACAGCTGTTAGACAGTTACATAAAATGCACTTGTGTGTCAGGCCTGTCCCTGCAGGATTTTGCAGTTTGTTATCGCACAAAATGCAGATTCAGCCAAAAAGCTTCAATAACTGCAGCAGCTTGCAGTTTCGCTGGATATCAGATTACTTCAACATGAAATGATTGAATCAACAAAGCAGTTGCAGCTTCACACCATTTTGCCCTTTATCAGTTAACTCGATATCTCAAGAAAACTGCCTCGTCACATCTCATTTGGAAAAACCATTTTATATGTTAAGTTTGCAAAATTACAGCCAGATCACTTATTACGACTTGTGGTACTTTTGAGACAGAGACTCTTTTAGAAGGAGACAAGTTTAAATTAATATTACAGGTTCTACTTGTTAGTGAGGTTAAAGGAGCTATGTGTAAGTTTTACTACTGCTACATAGCCAACATTAGCATTAACTGCTCTTTATTTGCCAGTCTTGCCAAGAGTCATTATTGCTTTTACAAAACAATAGGTTATAATACACCCTCTGAGAAGGGCAGACTGGATGTTACAGTGACTCGGTATCAGAAAGTGATGAGACAGTCCGACTGGGCAGGGGCTAGCTGGTTAGCATGCTAACTTCAGGATAAGAAAGGAAGTGATAGAAGTAGAAAGAAAACAAAAGTGTTGCTTTCCACTTATAGAGACAGCTCCCGGTGAGTAAAGTTTGATGCTGAACAGAATGTTTCTTATGGACTGGTAAGCAAAGTCAAGGTCTTAGATCAAGGCCATCCCTTAATAGAATTAAAAAATTTAAAAGGAGGTTAAATATTTCTGTGCCATGTGAGGAAATATTCCAGTCTACCTCTGACTCAAATTGTAAACTCCTTGCTTCAGCCCTCATTTACGTATGCAATTAGTATGCAAGATTTCAAGCTGAGTCACATTTGAGAAGTCAGTGTTGGGACATGAAGCCCCACCTGTTGACCTTGAGCACAGAGGTAAAACAGCAAATAATGGTCTCAGATTCAACAATGTTTCCCTGCTAATAACACCAATTTAAGGGGCTGTGACCTCCCATTACAGTTTAATTTTATCAGGCTTGTGTCCATACAAGGTGAAATTTGTTTTTCCGGCCTGTTACAGGGAACAGTTGCTCCAGTTTGCTTTGTTTAGTAAAGAATAAATATAGAAATAAACCATTGTTTGTGGTTTCAGGTAGCTGGCCCTTTAACTATAACAAATGAGGAAGGTTTGAACTAAGTGGCTTTGTGTTGCCCACTTAATCACCAATTGTCGGAGATGCTTTACGTTTATCCAGATACATTCCAAGACAAACAAGTCATTAATTTTATATGGCACTATTTTTCAAAAGGTGACATATTCATTACTTTTAGGAATAAGTCTCTCAATCATCTTGTATTTTGTTTCTTTGGAAACTTGAAAGTCAAGGCACCAAGGAAACATTTACTTTTCTCCAAACCCTCATTTCAGCTCACTGGCAAGCATCTGTAATGTTGTTGTACATTTGTTTTAAAAAAAAAAAATAATAAAAATTTTAAGTGTTACTGCATTGTGACTTTTGTCATTTGGCTTTAGGGGTGCCATGTCTGCAAAATTTGACCACAGCAAATGCTCATACCAAAGACCAGGACGGCGATCTCAGCAAACTGAGTAAGGATGGTGAGCATGGCAAACCAAGAGCTCCATCAGATGCTCAGTCCAACATCTTTGTTCTGAGGAAGATGGTGGAGGAAGTCTTCACTGTGCTTTACAGTAAGAAAGGACCGAATGCATGAGTTCGTTTCCCTTTATCGTAATTATTACTCTCATTATTTTTAGCCCAGGAGTAGCAAAGACTGATTCTTAAATTGTTTTCAGCTGCTCAGGCGCAGAAGCCGTTAGTTCTAGGTCTTTGTTCCAGAGCACTCACACTGCCTTGTGCAATACGCAGGTGAAGCTGTGGGAAAGAGCAGCCTGGTCCCTGTGCCTTACGAGTGGATCCAGAAGGACCCCAGCTGTGTGGTGGCCCACGGTTTGCCTGATGGAGTCACTCTGAAGAAGCCCTCCGAGTATGACACCAAGACCCTGATGAAGATTCTTGAGCAGAGCCACCGAATCCAGCTCATAGTAAAACGGTGAGTCTGCGAGGGGAATGTCTGATGTTTGTTTCTGAACAATACTCTGCTGTTTGGGATAACAGACTTCTGTTTGAGGGCTTGTGTCAGAATATGAAACCAGATGTTTCACATCTGATCAGTCCAGAATGAATAAAAAAAAAAAACATGTTAGTCAAATCAGTTTAGCCTCTAATGCTTTGCAGAGATACATACTTGTGTTTGGCTGGAAGCACATGTCTGGCTTGCCATCTTCTGCAGTTAGATATTGGTAGCAGACAGACTGTGGTGTATTAGTGAGGGTTTAATTCAGTTGGGGAAAAACATTTTCTGAGGTTACAGGTCAGTCTTTCCAGAACATATTTTCTCCATAAAAAATACTGGCAATATTTAAAAGGCTGGACGAGGAGCAGTGGTGTGTATTTTGTCAACAGCAGTCAACAAGTAACACAAAGTCTGTTAATATGTATTAAAGGAAAAAATTAAGTCTGGCCAATATCACTGAGGCTGGGTAACTCCAAAAAGGCCTGATCCTCCCAGAATCCTCTTGGTAGGAGTTGGGCACAATCTCCAATATATATTTACACATTTGTGTAGGAAAAAAAACATGACTTGTGCCATGTTCTCCTCCCTGTTAGAGTGTGTGTGTGTGTGTGTGTGTGTGTGTGTGTGTGTGTGAGAGAGAGCATCTCTGTGGGGCCAGTTCAGCAGTAATGTCCAGTGAGCAAGATACCTGTCCCCATGACTTTATGTTTACTGTATAAATAGGGCAGTAAAAACTGTCAATAGATCCTCATCAGACTGTCAACAGCCCTGCATTAAAAATAATTTCAAAAGGCTGCATTATTGATCAAATATGATCCATTTTGAGTAATAGATCCATGAATTGGAAGGTCTGTCGGATGCCAAAACACTACACAGTGGTTTATAATGCTATGAGAGAGGATTTTAAAAACTTTGGAAATAATCATGGCAGCAATCACTTTGTATTTTGTTATGATGATCACCAGATAAACGTAGATGTCATGTTACAGAGTAATCTACAAGAGTCTCGGTGATGTATATCATATACTGTGATTGCACCATCCCTGGTTTGATTCTGTCTGAAAACGTTTTGTTGCATGTGACTCGCTTGTGATTTCCTGCTGAGTTGAGACTTCACCAGTGTTGCAAATAAACATTTAAATTCAGCTGGTCCAGATCAGCAGATCTGGTGTCACAGGACTGAAAATAAAATATTTTCTGTTTTAGTGCTGAACAGAATTGAATGCCTCATTAAAGCTTCATTAGATCACCTATTGGCAGCAAAAAAAATCTTTCTGCATCTCCTAAGTCATTAATTAGACTTTAAAAACTTTTTTTCCAGTTTTAGTTCAGCCCACTCAGAGTTGTTTTAAGACTCTTCAATGTGTTTGCTCTCTTAACAACAACAACTGTCACATGTCTCTACCCACAACAAATTGGGGGTTTCCTCTCTTTACCACTGTATAACTCGGTTGAATATGAACAGTCTGAGAACACATGCAACACTGTAACTGTTGTTAAGACATGCTCAAATTTGTGTGAGAACAGAACATCATCAAAATACCATGTAGACACACCATCATCTGATTTAATTTATCTTTCAGTTACTGCTTCTAAAAGCTATCAAGGGGATGTCATACTGGAACAGATGCATTTGTCCTCCTCGAAATCTGCTGCAGCAAATGCAGCATGAGCCAAGAGATGCTTGGCAAAGTGGTGCAGTTGGCAAACAAAAAGCTTGATGTTGAGCTGTGATGTGTGTAACTCTCCAAAAAGATCAAATGTTCTGTTTAAGATCCAGTGGAACCTCTATCCAGTGTTTTTATTTTCTTGATTTTGATTTCATCTCTGTGCTCAGGCCAGCAGAAGATCTCTCCCGAGAAGCCAAGTCCAGCGCCGACGTCAGTCACAACGCTCCGGCCGCTGTCATGACGCCGAGCAGCCATGGCCCAGGGAAGGGTACTACCCAGGTAGTCACGTCATCAAGTCCCGCCACTTCCAGCAACTCTGTTCTGTCAAACTTCCTGTACGGCATGCCCATGTCCTCCAAACCCCACCCAGATGGCAAGCTGGATTTCAAGCCCATGTCCCTCCTCAACCTGGGCAAGGACAGACTCGCGAATTGGACAGACAAGAACATGTCTGTCAAGGACTGCGCTAACAATGGTAAGGTTTGCACGTGTGGATTGGAGGGTGGGATTCAACATTGACGTAACATAACGATCATAGTGTTTCACCCTGCGCCTCCAGTGTGCCTCGACAGTGGTACATTTGCTGTATGTGTATTGAAGTCAGATTATTGCACTATTCATTATTTCATTCAAAGCAGAACTTTACTGTTATAGGACATTTTCCTTGTTATACTCAGATTTCTAAAGTAATCCTTTAACTCACAGCCACCAGCAATCACTTAACTGTGTTTGAAATTCTAGAGTCGAAGTCATAGTAGAAAAACAGCAGAGAAGATCCAGGAAAAAAATGTTTTTTTAATTGTTTATACTGGTAATTTACCATCTTTTACAGTTAATTAACAAAGTTAGTCAATTAATATCAAATGCTGGGGAAACTAATTGCTGAATTTCTTTGTGAAATGAAAGTGAATTGGACTGAATATATTTAATTTCTTTTTTCATTTGCATTTTCAGATGAGACAACAAGACTACCTGGTGAGCAAGGTCAGAGCCCTCCTGGCATCCACATCTCCAAGCGGCTGCTCTTCTCCATCGTGCATGAAAAATCAGGTTGGTAACACACTACCTGAAAGATGTAGGTGTGTCTACAGATGTCGGCTTTATTTTAAACACAGCTACTTCTGTTTGTGTGTATGAAGTTAGATAGACTGAGTACTCCTCACATCTTTTCTCTCAGCCAACACTTTTGCATAATTTTGCTTTGGAAACCATCAATACCGTGCGACATTTGAGGCAAACTCAGAAATGTTTATACATTAAGACTTTAACTGCAAAAGTGTTCCCAAATATTTCCCTTCAGATATCCTCTTAAGAGGCTTCAGAGTCAGACATAATATGAAATGGAAAATTAAAAAAAAAAAAAAAAAAAAAAAGATGCATCATTATTTCCATTGTAATTCACATAGAGGAATCATCTCTCTTTAGAAACCTTTATTATATTTAGGAATAAAGTTCTTTGAATTAGAACAGTGTTGTCATGCAGCACTGACTTCATAATGGTGTAGCTGCTGAAGGGTCGTGGTAACGGCATGATATTCAAAGACTAAAAATGACAAGTTGTGGTTTTATGGAGGAGTTGTGTACCAGACTATTTCTTTGCCAGCAGAGTGAGTTTTAGTGTAGTTTAACATATGATATAATGCGTTCATTAGTCTCATATTGAACAGACAGATTTCATGCGCTCATCTAATTCTCATCAAGAAAGTAAATACATTTTCGGATATACTGTTGTTATACTGTGTTTGAGCATTATCATGTTTGTTTTTCAGGTGTCAAACTCAGCTCCCACATTTAACAGTGTCTTTTTTTTTTTTTTTTTTTCTCAATAACCACATTTATGAAAAAATGTTTGATGATGTACATTTGAAATATATACAATTATGTTAAAAAACAAGCACAAAAAAATCCCAAATTTTGGATCATATATTGGTACTGGTATCAGTATCAGTGTACAGAATCCAGTATCAGTCAGTCTAATATAGTGACAGAAATTACAATCTGCTAACACAGAGAAACAAGGATTTTGTTTATATTGTTTCACATCTTTTCCTGTCTTTTCCCTTGTTTTGCCTGGATTTGCAGACTCACACAGTAGCCAAGCACTGTTTACTGAACCAAGGCTGAACGTTACTAACCCGTAACCATTAAGGGCTAAGCTACTAAGATGTCAACATTAATCCTTTAAGAAGATTGCACTCATTTCCCAAGTTGACACTGAGTAGATGGAGAAGATTAATTTCAGATCTTTAGCACTACAATGAAATAAAGCTCATTTGAATGTTAAAGCTCCAATAAACATCTGCTGTACATAAAACACTGGACACAGGAGTTGTTTTGTTTCACTTCTCCTCCTTGCAGAAAAGTGGGACTCGTTCATTCGGGAAACTGAAGACATCAACACTCTGAGAGAATGCGTTCAGATTTTGTTCAACAGCAGATATGGTGAGAAAAGCCTCTTCTCTGCATTTAGATTCTCTGTTTCACGTATATAGGGTGCAGTTCAGAAAGGTATCTCTGCCTCCTCAAGCAATTGTTCATGCATAGTGATGATTCTGTGGCGTATCTATGGATGTTGATAGATTGGGGTCACTGCTTTCGGTTTGATCATCTTTCCCTCAGTGGTACACAAACAAGACACGTATTTGTAACTGCAGTGTACTGTTAATTGCTGCAAAAAGAAAATGTCTAAGGAAGAAGAAAAACACAGCTGATTACAAGTTCACATCTTGAAATATTTGCATTGTTTTGCAGCTTATTTGAAAGTATTCAGAGGATGCTGCAGTGTACTTATACTGCAGATACTGTGTGTCTACAAACAGCTTCCACAAACTGGGGGGGAAAAAGCATTTCCACATTATGGCTCATGGGATCTGTTCCCAGAATTCTTTATCCAAGCCCACAGCACTGATTATCATTCCCTCAAAGTTTCTCATTTAGCTTGAATTAGCTTCACTTCTGTAAACCTTTACTTGGGGTTTGCATCCCACTAGAGGCTGCTTTTCTTTATGCAAATGAATGTTTGTAGAGTAACAAATGTATCAAGTAGAATAAGAAAAAACCATCACACAGAGTTCGAAAAAGCTAAGTGATATACTTTCTGTAGAATCACACTGTTTGTCTACAAAGCCTGTCGCTTATCGTTTTCTCCCTCCAGCTGAGGCCCTGGGTCTAGATCACATGGTGCCTGTACCCTACCGCAAAATAGCCTGTGATCCAGGGGCCGTGGAAATCATAGGCATCCCTGACCAGATCCCCTTCAAGAGACCCTGCACCTACGGGGTTCCCAAGCTCAAACGCATCCTGGACGAACGCCATGGAATCCGCTTCATAGTCAAACGGTGAGAAATGCTTTAATACCGCAACAATTTTTTGAATGTTGTTAGTATGTTGTATCTGTTTAGGCAGATAAAATCTTTGGGATATTTTCATAGAGTCAGACAGTTGAACACCTGAAGGCTTGCTTTCATAACAGACGCTTGCCGCCACATTATCATCCAGCTCCACTCCACCAAACTACAGTGTGGCATCGCTTGTGAAACTTTTGTTTAGAAAAGATTTTTAATAAGCCACTACGAACTGAGCCAGCCTATACCATCTGTCTGTTAAACGTCTGCCTCCGTCAGCACACTATGTCCCACCATTTCCTATTCATGTCCCAGATGACTCTCCCTCGCCAGCATGTTGTGCTAACGGCTGCTCCTCCACCCATTTGTTTAAGCTAATTTAAATGAGCCACCGTGCCTTGTTTGAGATTACACGTCTTTTTAACGAATCCTGCAGGCAGTTCATTAGCGTTAATACAATTAAGAAAGATTGAAGACGTGATTCTGAATTACATCACGTTCCCATTGTGATTGAGAGATGTTCCAGATGCAGGGCCTGATTTTTTTTTTTTTGTTCTTTGTTGACACACTGTGATCATTTCTAAACAAACTGATTGTTGATTTTAATGGTTTGCTGCTTTAATTGAAACCAAAATGTTGTTTTCATTTGAAGCTGCAGCCTTGCTATTAATCATGCCAAGATGATATTACATTTAATTACAACCTGATTTAATTTCCATGTTATGAGCAGTTAAATTTCTAAATTATAGACACATACATCAACATTTGCTGGGTTTTGTTAATAATGAAAATCTCAGTGAGTGTTGTTAAAAGCATACTACAGGTGTAGCTCGAGGGAGGTGATGTGCTTGGTCAGTTGGTCTGTTGACTCAATGCTCAACACTCCAGAGTAAAATATCTTCACATCCATCATTGGATGGATTCAGTTTGGCTCAGATATTCATGGTCACAAAAGGATGAATCCTGATGACTTTGGTGCTCCCTTAATGTTTTATCTTGTGACGTTAACTTTCAATACTTCATGTCATCAAAAGATACCTCAGAAATGTTGTGTAACACAAACATGCCAAAGTTTGCATGCTAACAACCTAAGATTCCTAAAGAATAAGGGCACTGATTTGTTTTTTTTGAAAACTCACAATGCATTAGTCTGTCTCTTAATACCTCAGGACTTTCCTATTTTGTGTGGCACTCAGCCCCAAGCCCATTGGTTTCTACTGAAGCTTTAAATCTTTAAAAACAGGTCACAATTATGTAGTTTCCATTTTAAAAACAGCTCAGTAATTTTCTTATGCAGCTGGATGCAGTAGTTTTTAACAAATGTTACTCAAACAAGAGTAAATGGTGCATTTGTCAGAGAAAGCTTTCAGTCAAGGATGAATACACATTTGGTTTTTTTTCCACGTGTATGTGGTATTGAGTGGAAATTAACTACAGTGTCCATGTTCCTTGTAATGGCACAGAGGAATGAAATGTATCAGACTTTGGATACACAGACAATACTTGTTAGTAACATCAATTCTTTGGTGTTTTTGATCTTTTAAGGGATTTGTTGAAGAATAATTTAAAATATAGAAGGTTAATATGCTCACACTTAGGAAAGCATTAAACTCAAAGTGGCGCCGAGCTTCAGTACGGCAAGGAAAGCTGATGGATATCAAGCTGAGCCTGACAAAGTGAAGCTTTGACTGATGAAAAGTTGAGCCAACATGGAGCTGAGACTGACAAGCCCTAACATGGCCACCATACATAACACAGGATTAACCCTTTTTCATTTCGGTAACAACACTGTCTTTCCTCTACACCAAACATTTTGCTCCACTAGTGGTAAAAAACTGAGAAAAGCAACCGCTGTTTATGGTGTGTTCTGAGCTTTATGTAAAAGCTGTAGACGATTCATCTTTTTCAGCAATGACCCCGAAATATAAAATTAGGTCATGTGGCTTTAATAAGGTAGTAAATCAATTATAAATGTACAGTACCTATAAATAACACCGCTCTTGACCAGATGGAAGTTTCACAGTTTCAAAAGTTTTTTTTTTTTTTTTTTTACAAATAGATGCAACTAAACAAAACTTAAAGAAATAGTTGTGTCTGAAGATGAATTATGATCGCAGCAAGAGAACAAGGTCTCAGTGTCTCAGTGGTAGACTGAGCCGGAGCAGATGCCAGAATGACTATATCACATCCACAGTTATTTTTAGTAGAAGGGATTCGCTGGAAAAACAAAGGAATGCCTCAATTACTTGACTGTTTGACTGAGGCTGATTGTTTAAAGAGCAGCTAATGTGTGTAAAGAAGAGCTGTTAATGATGTGTTCCTCCACATGTAAACTGTTTACAGCGTGATGTTTGCCCTGACAGCTGGATCGCTCTTTGAACTCAGTCACTAATGGCCTATTTTTTTTTCTTTTTTGTTTTCCAGAATGTTTGATGAAAGGATTTTCACTGGTAAGACTGTGATTAATTTAGTTTTTGTTTCAATAACAATTTTCTCATGCATTTGGCCTCATTAATAAAACATAGCTGATCTATTTGTGACTTCTCATTCCAATATCTCGAATTATACTTGAAAAATGTGACGTTCTTTCTAGAACCGCATGTTGTCTCTTTGGAAAAATAATAATACTTATATAAGTAGCATTAAACCGATGTATTACAACAGTGTAATACAACAGCCCTACAGAAAATCCTGTCTTCATGAAGGCTTCAGATCATTTTTTGTTCCTGCTCTAGAGAAATGTTTCAATTTGATGGTCACTGAGAGGTATTTCTAAAATTTAATTCCAGCCTCATTGATGTAAATTGGATGCACAAAATATTAGGAACACCTCTCAGCATAATGCACTACAATTAAATATGAACTACAGCCTCCTAATTCGCCATAAAGTTGAAATTAGTCTTCATGACAGTAGGACATATTGCAGGACTGTTGTATTACACTTGAACTTGACTGGCCGAGCGTATAAGTTGCTACTTGTTGTTTGGTCACCTGATTGGTGCGCACTAGAGCCTGACCGATAACTCAGCTGGGCCAAGTGTGTCAGCAGGTAAAATGACAGAAATGGAAGTAAAAGAAGAAATGCCAAACATCTGTTCTGAAACTTTGTCATTGTTCCACCAATTGTAAAACGCCCTGTTCATTACATTCATTGGTTTGATTCGTTAAAAACAAAACAGGGAATTTTATCAAAAATGTTTATTTATTGTATGGATTGTGTAAAGAAAATGAATATCAGCCAGATTATCCAAATATTTTAAACTGTCAAATATCAATATCAGACTCAAAAATCCTGAAATCAGTCAGGCTATAGTGCACAAACAAGCGAAAAATGGGATAAAATTAGTGCTAATTAGACTCGTTGCCCAAGTGTAGCTGCATTTTCATTAAAATGAAAAATGATCTACATCTTTTCAAAGGGAATTTTGGGAGAAATGTAATTATTTTGGTAGGAATCCATGTGGGCTCAGTGTTGAACCTAGACCTAACCCCAGCTATTCAGCCATATGATATTTGTCAGGGGCTTTACAATTAATTACAGTAAGTGGCTGACAGAAAACTACCCTGTCAAGTCTTTGTTTATATATGTAACCCCACAGACGTTCTCCTCCAATGGGATGCAGTGTTTGTTTATCTTCATGTGTCTTGTTTGTTGAAGCTGCTGGCAAGATTGCAAGGGAGGAGGGAAAGCATGACCTGGGCTCCACGCCTGAAGACAGCTTCCCTGACAATCTGAGCATCCCGCCCACCGCTGCCGAGCTGGTCAGCAATCCTCACAGCAGCAGGTCAGACAGCCCACACACACACACACACACACACACACGCATGCACGCACACACGCACAGCATTACCCCGCAGACTTTGTTTATAATGTGGAAATATGAGATAGTGGCAGTCGGCCAAATTATATTGCATTTATAACCGCCATTACTCATAGTGTGGACCAAATTAAACAGTTTAAATATGCTGCTTTACAGAATTTATCATTTATATTGCTGCAGTGAGACTAGCCATGATAAGCTTAATTTTAGTGACAGCCCTTAACTCATATTTTAATTTGGCTTCATTTTGGTGATTTTTCTTCTTTATATCTTATGATTTCATGGTGAAGGAAACAGAGCCATGTCTATACAATACATCCTCTAACAAGGACGCATTTATAGAAAAAATGTGTGCATTCTGAGAATATCAGCAGTTGTTATATAGGCTATTGCTGCACAGATAAAGCAAAATATAAGACAAATCGGCATTGACTTAACAAATATCATTAATCCTAAGTGCCTAAATATAATAAGTGTTTAACTGCCCATGAGCAGTTTAAAAGAGGTTTTAAAGGTTCCATATTTGACACTTTTCCTTTTTTTGTTTGAAGTGTTTATCCAAAAGAAGATAGATTTGTGGTTTTAAGTAGCAAAAACCATCTCAAATGTAGTTTTACGTCTCCTTTCTCAGGCTTCTCTCTGGAGCTCAAGTACCAACAGGTCAGTGAGCCAATCAGAAGAGAAGATCTGAGTCTCTCTTCTGATTGGCTGACTGATTTAAGAGAGATTCAATAAAAATATTGCAGATTTCAGGTAAACACTTAAAGAAGCCAAGCCCAGCAAGGCTGGACGGTGGGTCCAGGTGGCTTGGGGAGTGGCTGAAGTCAGTGACTGCTTTGTTGTGGCATCACAAAATTCTGACGACTTCAGTTTCTGAATACTGAGTCTATGTGGATTGAGCGCTTTGATACTTCAACAGTATTAATATAGAACCTAGACCTGCTTTATAATCAAACAACACATGGAAATCTACCTATTGGACCATTAGTGAATCACTTTTGCAATTCGGTTATCACATGCATGTGTTTTGTTTTACTTCACAGATCAACAAGTGCGTGTGTGAGTCCCTTGGCCGACTGTGAAGCAGGTATGTGCATTATAAAAACTGTCTGAAAATATTTTGAACCCTGAGTATCGAATGAAAGTCTTTTTTTTTTTTTTTTTAAAGCAATGTTATCATTCTTTGGAAGTCTTTGTCATCGTGTTTTGCAGTCCGCTCAGTTCAAACATGTTCTATGGCCGACTTAAATCTGTTTAATGCAGCCATAAACACACAGTGCTGCAGACTGATGGGAACTCAGGCAGAATGAACTGTTCAATCCCCGCAGGTCCTTCAGGAGATTGCATTCCTTTGAAAAGGATTAAAACAGAGCCTCCAGATGGGGAAATCATTCAAGTTACAGTGCCAGGTAAGTGAGCACACACTAAGCAGCCATTAGCTTTGAAATGGTTCACTTCTTAGAATATAAACACAGTATCCAGAGATGGGTTTTCATAGATTGTCACTCACACATCACAGGTTTATGATTCAATGTCAAAATGTAAAACTGTCATCAGATGTTAACAGCTAGACTTCAGTAAGGTGTATGTGGCTTTTACTCTTCATCTGTTGCAGTCTCTTCTCCAGCTCCACCGCCCAACTTTGCATAATTGAATTTTGCAGACTTCAGTAACCAAAGACTGTGCACTGTTATATCAGTCACTGCACAGTGCATGCTCATGTTTACTAACCCGGAGAGACGCAAAAATAATGATAATTGTTTGTGAGTTCATTTCATTGAATAGATTAACTGCTAGTTGATACTGAAAAGACAGTCTTTGCAGTTAAATTTTGATTTGTCACCTTATGTGGGTGACCACTCTCCGACAGTGGCCATACCTGACATCCAGATTATATTTGGAGAAATTCACACAGTGAATCCACAGAGTTGCCACAGAGAGCAAACTTTGTGATCTAGGATAATACATGAACTGTTTGACTAGCACGGCTTTTACTAGTTTTATTCCATTTTGATGTTTGCAAACAAAGTTTAGAGGTTGGAAGTTAAGTTCGTCAGTTAGTCAGTCAGTCAGTCCTCATACCTGCAAGGCCTTTTTTCCTTGCAAAAGCAAAATACACCATTTAAAAACACCTATAAAGCATAAATCTCACCAGTGTGTGCGGTCTGTTCAAGTATGCTTTCGAGTATGGCGTCTTCATCTTATTCTGTTGTGCCAGTGGTACATATTACTCTATAATTACATTAAATTATGAAAATCATGCTTCAAGGGGAAGTATTTATTCTGTCAAGCATGGTGTCCGTTGGTGTAGGTAATTGCAACTGCTTCTGGTAATTGCTGAGAACCACAGTTGCAGTGGATGCCCCACAGGGGGCAGCTTGGTGATGATGTTATACTGAAAAACATATAGTTCTTGGACAGACCACACAAACATTGCTTCACAAAAAGAAATTTTGATGGAGAGGTCCTAAACCTAGATTTCAACTCAGAAAGTACCTGGATGCTGGCAGTGGCGTCAGTTGTAATTTGTCAAGGTGAGGTTTCGTCACCTCTGAGCCACAATTTTTCTGTCTTTGAACTGATGCAAAGGTGATGAAAATTTTTCTATTGTTGTCTGAACAGCTGCACTCACCTCCCAACACTAGTCTTTCCCTTCTCAATGACATTTATCAGTGTTACCCTCTCAATTATATCCAGAACATTCTGGTTTGTTAAATATAGAGGGGAAACAAGCAGAACCCAGAACCAGAAGCCTTATCATTTCTTAGAAGTTCAGGTAATGGGAAGCTACAAGTTAAAAGTAATGAACTTCCTGTAGTGGAAAAGAGCTCGGTGAGAGATAAGTTTTATCTGAAGTGTTTTCAAACATTATGTTTTACAAGACTAAAGACTTCAAGGATGGGGACTAGCACTGGCTGAGACAGTTAAATCTAGGTCAGTATAACATTTTTACAGGTTTATTTCTTCTTCTCTCCGTCTCCCGCTGTTGTTTTCTTCTGTGTTAAACTGAGTAGCATCATGTCTACGGTCTAAAAATAATATTAGACTATCACAAGAATTATCAAAACCAAAACAGGAAATATCACCAGCTTGACATTTCCTGTTGCTTTTTCTTGTGTTTATAGTACAACACAGCAAAACTTGTGAAAAGCTGATTTAAAAAAAGAAAATATCTTTTCTTTGTCCAGATGCTGGTACAAGTGGGGAGGAGCCCAGTGAGCCTGTGGCCGAGCCTGTGGCAGCCGCAGCATGTCCAGCCACAGCCTCGCCCTCCGCTCCCCCCGCCCCCCCTGCTCCCCCCGCTCCCCATCACCCGATGGAAAATCACACAGGTAACTTCAGCCATGTCAGCCCTCACCTCCCATTTCATCTACCTCCTTCTCACAACAGCTCCTGGAACGCCAGCTCCGCCCACAGCTTTACAGCCACCCTGGTGCCGTCCGGCGCCCACCACTGACACCCCCACACTCCCACGGCTCTTTTTTAGGGTGCTAAATATGCTGCAGCACGTATGAAACCACCTTTTCTCAGATATTTTATCTTCCGCACTCCCACTTCCCCACAACCAAACTTCCCCAGCTCCTAGTAGACACAAGCCCAACCTTAAAAAAAAAAAAAAAAAAAAAACCCACCTCCCCAATTCTGACCCACTGTAGCTTTTCTCTTCCCAGTCTTATACATACTAGCTCTCATCTGTGAAAGGCACCATGTATCAGCTGTAGCAATTTGATAGACTGTGGCTCTGAGTCTGGGTCACCTTCGTCATTATGTCAGAGAATAAACTGAAAATAATATCTCTGGTCTTTTTTTTGCCATTTTCAGTTATTAAAACTGATGCATTGTGCACATTTCCAGATTGTGAGTTATACTGTCCTCTAGTCCTGCTGCCCAGAATGATTAGTGTTAGAAAGACCAAACTGTTCCTTAAAGATCCTGAACCCTACCTTCATCTAACACAGAACTGTCTGTAGACTCAAACAGCTCCCACCTTTAAACCATAGGTGACTAGTATAAGGTTAGCAAGAACATTTGAGTAGACTACGCTCTCTTTCTCCGCTTCTCTTGCCTCTTTTATCAAATGAATTTGGATCAATTTAGAAAATGGTTTACATTACATTTTTGTAATTAAACTCTGCAAAATACAGATTAAAATATGGTTAAAGGACGATGCTCAGTGTTAAATTCTTATTTAAGAGTTTTTTAGTGATTAAGTAATAAAGTTCCTGCACTAACACTGAAAATGTTGAATTGCCAAAAGTTAATTAAAGGAAGAAAAAGCAAACTGCTTGCACCAAGCATGTGCTACTGTGTTATGTTTTTTTAATTAATTAATTTTACCTTAAAATTAGGCCATTTTTTTGTTTTTACATTTGAAGGTAGTGCTGTACCAATGCTGCAGAGAATGAAGAGTCTACTCAATGTGATCTTGGATGTAGCATACCATGCTTTAAAGAGGCATTTTGTTTTATTTTATTTATTTGATTGTGCTTTGTTTAAGTTTTCTTTTCTTTCACAAATGACCACTAAAGGAAAGAAAACCAAGGTAAGTGCAGCAAATGTCACATTCTGTTTTAATTTGCTGTCACAGGTTCTAACAAGATTTTTAACTGTGCCACAGTAAAATAAAATTATAGTGTGGACTCATGAGATCTCACAAGGAGATTAAGTTGAGGTTACATCATCTTTCAGGTCTAGATTCACCTTTCAAATAATAATTGTCATAAAGAGCGGGGTCCTGAGTTGTGAATATCTAATATATCTAATATAGCCTCTAAAATCGGAGGAATATTTTGCATTTTAATGCAGTCAAAAGCTCACACCGGGAAATAAATACTAACCCTGTTGAGTTTATAATGTTCGATTCTTGCACTATGTTACAGTCGGTCTGGTTGATACGGCTGAAATTAATATCACACTATAGCAGTTAAAGTGAAAAATCACATATAAAAAATATCAAATTGATGTTCAGTGCAGTTAACTGCTAAACTTGCATCAGAATAAACTCTACACAATTTCTTACTTTAATAACAGGAATCATTCACTTTAACAACCTTTGTACAATAATAACTCTATGATCATGCAGTCCTGTCATGATGCAATCCACTGAAAGACGACAGATGATAGTTGATGGAATTATTGCAGCTGTATATTATAATATACCTATATATGTTACATGTTAGTTTCTTTAGTTGACTCACACTGACACCTGTGCAGCAAAGTTCCTGAAAGGGTTTTTCTTGAGCTCAGTAAATGTTGAACCATCAGGTCATTAACAACGTTGGAGTAACAGTATGAATGTTTGAAAGCAGCCGTGTGTTTGCCTGTCTCATGCTTTTCTTGCATCTTGCAGCTGAAGCTCTGTCACCCAGTGCGGCCTCCCAGAGCATCAGAAGATCCTCTGAAGGTAAGGCGTAAAATATATCATCACACACCACGGATACAAATGATTTATGTGGGATACTTTGCTAAAACCAGTGCATGTTGCCTGTTTTATCACTGTGTAACATATTAACTTTCTTGTGAAGGCAGGCTGGACTAAATTTAACAGCTACAAAACTTTTGATACAGACACGCACTGCACAACATAACTACAGATAGTCCAGCTCTGGCTCTATGAGAGCAGCCTTCATATATTATATATATTTATATTATATATATATATATATATATATATATATATATATTTTCATAGCCTTGCATGTGAAGTGATGAATTGCACATAAAAATTGGTTTTCTGTTATCTCCAAGCTCCCACATTTGGTAATAGAGACCATAGAAAATGAAAAAAGTCATTAAGATTTTTGTTATGATAATACAACATGTACAACATGTAGTCATGGTAAAACTGATATTGTTTGCTTCAACTTCAGGTGCATTATAGTTAATTTGTAGGTTTCAGTCATATCCACCTCAAGAATTATTTCCAACTTTGTTTTTCCAACATTTTCTCCTTTCTTACATTCTTTTGATATGGTCTCCGGTGATTAATACACCACACAGTCAGTTTGTCATTATCAGGTCAGTGTGGGACAGCGGGCATTTGTCAAAATAAAGTTGCCGCGGGGAGAAGTAGTAATGTTCAGAGGTGTGAGAGCTCCCGCTAACTGAGCTGCCCTTGTGTAATAATTCTCTTTGACTGTTCATGGTGTAAATGTTTTGGCGGTTTTCATTTGTTGCACTCACTCAGCGGGGAGTCTGGTGGAGGACATTGGTGAAATGATTCTTCAGCTGCGGAGACAAGTGGAGAGCCTCTTCAGTATTAAGTACGGTAAGCTACCCGTAGTGATGGAGCTTTAGCCTCATTCATGCAAGGGTGGGAGGTTACGTCAGGCCTGTTCATTTTGCTGTAAGACTTTGATCTCCTCCACATGTACACACCCATTACAAATGTACAGAGATTAAAAAGTTAAAGTCTATTTGAATATTAATATTGCACATTCAAGTTTTTAAATAATTGAACACATCAAAATTAGGGGGCAAATTGGAGGGGGACGAAAAAAAAACGTATATAAATTTTACACCAGAGAAGTTTAAGCAGAGGTACCAGGCAGTTTTGTCACATTTTAGATGCTATATGAAGAAAAGCAGCTTATCAACAACATCTGACTACTATGACAGTGAGCAATGATGTCTGTGCACAAGCATTAGTGGCAGCCAAATAGTGTTTCTTTGAAAAGCAGTTTGCTTGCTAAAACATTACTTGTATTAGCAAACTATCAACCAGTGAGGAAAATCCCAATATCGCTGTTTTGTAAGTTTGTCGTTATGTGTGTTATTTGATTTTTCTGTTTGGATTTCTGCTCTGATTGATTAGCTCCTTTTGCTAATATGAAAATTATTTTATTTTGAAAAGCCAGGACAATACAAGAGGACTTAAAGTGTGAGAGGGTGTGGGTCCTGCTAAAGTCCTGTTAGTATCATTACAGTGACACTTAAAGGTGACCAACACTTGATAGAGGTCATATTTTACATAAAGGGTAGTTATGGTTTATTACACCTTGGGTCTTATTTTTTATAAATTTTGTCCATTATTTGTTTGGTAACATTAAATTATAGTCACCACAGTAATTTCTAAGATCATGGAACGATTCAACAACATCTTACAGGGAAAGAGACGGGCAGTCAGACAATTAGACAGGTCGTAAACATGCCAACAGTTGAGCCAGATTTTTATTAAATTTGGAGGCAAACTTGTTGGTAATAAGCCCTCATTGCTCAGGAAAACTGTGTTCAATCAGGAAAAAAGTTTGAAGTCGGCCTGTAAACTGGGATGGATGTTCGCGACTAATTGGGTAACCATTTTACCATTCACCTTTGATTTGTCTCCCAAATAAATTTGGCTATCCTGCAGGTTTGCACTTGGATAGATTGTACTTGGACTCTTTCAGTTAAGTAAAGTCTCTTCTTCTATTTCTCCCCTCTCCTCTTCCTCAGCTGAAGCTCTGGGTCTACCTGAACCAGCCAAGGTGCCCTACTCCAAGTTCCAGATGTACCCTGAGGATCTGTACGTCACCGGGCTGCCAGAGGGAATCTCTCTACGAAGGCCCAACTGTTTCGGGGCAGCCAAACTACGCAAGATCTTGGCTGCTAGCAGTCAGATCCAGTTTGTTATCAAAAGGTGAGAGCACATAAAGGAATTGTTAATGTACACTGTGTATATCATTTCATTTGCGAATAACTTCCTTTATTATTGTTGTTTGACACTTCATTTTCAGTTACATTTGTATTAACAGTTTGATTAGGTTTTCTTCAGACAAGGAACTGACACTTTAAAGGAGCTATCAGTAATTGTTGCTATTGCTACATAGCCAGCATTAGCATTAACAGCTGTTTACTTACTAGTCTAGAAGAAACATGAGCTCAGCATCAAACTTCATTCCTTCAGAAGAAGAAAAATCACAAATAGCCCCTTTAATGTAGGGATTCATTCACTGCTTAGAAACTATTGCAATAAACTTTTTGTTTGTTTCCAGGCCTGAACTGTTAACTGAGCAAGTAAAACAAGAAATGCCTTCTATCCCCATCTGTGATTCAGGTATGTCTATCTTATACTTCTTGTTGGAGATGTTTGGCATGCATACATAATGTATTTAAATGCAAGTTACTGAAAAATAACAGCAAATTGTCCACTGCTATATTATGTATTTGCCATTTTATCAGCATAGGAAGGCTTTGTTGAGAAGGCATAGTTTTGTTGAAATTCAGGCTGAGATACATTAAGGTTTTGTTTGGGAAGATTGCACAAAAACAACATAACAACAAACCTCAGGAAGCTATATTATTCACTAGCCCTGTGCCGTAAATGCCATATTTACCTAAAAGCCCTGCTGAAAAAAAAAAAAAGAAGCTGCTTTGTGCTTGTTGTGGTCATGAATACGTAATGATTTGTTCAGTTTCCTACTCCCATTATTTTGTATACATTAGTCATTTCTAATTTAGATTGCGCAAATTGAGACTGTGACCTGTTTACAAATTGCAGTCTGCTGGTATGTTTTCCTGCAAACCAGATGCCAATACCAATGTTTTAGTGAATAAGAAAAACTCTTCTTGATGATGTAGAAACTGCTACTTGACATTACTGTATCTGGACCTTCATCTGAAACATCATATGCACATTCTGCACGCAGTGTACACTTAAAAAGGCTGCAGCCATTCCACAAAGCTCTGAAGATAAAGTAGTATCTTAGTAGACAGTGGGAATGCTGTATGCAGAAAATACCACCATCTGGAAGCTCATAATGCAGGTTTAAGATGCTATTAATACTGTACAGATTGTTAAGCTCCTTGAGACAAATTTCTGATATTGGGTTATGTAAATAAAATTTGCCTTGACTTGAATTTGACTATTTGCACTATCCTTTGCATGCTTAAAATTATGAGTTCAATTCCAGTTCATAGTCTATTTTTAAAACCAACCCCTCTAAAGGAAAAAGAAAGTCCTCGAAGACTTTCCTGCAGCTATCTCTACCTTTTTATTTGTGGCAAAGTTCAGCTGCTAGAGTGAAGAGTTCTTAGCGTTTGTTGCGTTCAGTAAATCTTATGAGACAACAAAAACAAAAGTTTAACCTTTTAAATGTTTTGTTTTTTGTTTTTTTTTTTGCAAAGAGCTGGACACCAAGGATGCAGCATCAGCAACAGAGGATACTGCAGCTATATCCAAGAGACCTGGATTCTCAGGTACGTTCAGGTTTCAGTTTTCAATTACAGTCACCACTTTAAAGATTTGATGCTGTTCATTGTTTAAACATAAATCACTGTGTACTGACATTTATCACCCTCACTTTTAAAACAAAAAAGTGCAGCAGACTCTAAGGAAGTGCATTGTTGGAATGGATATTTAAAAAGATTAAATTCAATGTATCTTCTATCCCCTGTCTCCAGAGTGCCTGGAGTCCAAGCTGTCCAGGATCGACCTTGCCAACACGCTGCGAGAGCAGGTCCAAGATCTGTTCAACAGGAAGTATGGGGAGGCATTGGGCATCAAGTACCCCGTCCAAGTGCCTTACAAGAGGATCAAGAACAACCCAGACTCTGTCATCATCGAGGGCCTTCCCCCCGGCATCCCCTTCAGGAAGCCCTGCACCTTCGGCTCCCAGAACCTGGAGAGGATCCTGGCAGTCGCTGACAAAATCAGCTTCACCATCACCAGGTGGAAACCTCAGATTCCTTTTTTCAGTCTCGCTCAGTAACACTTAAAGTTTAACTGTAGCAAAATCATCACTTAATAAGATTGGTCGTCCAAGTCACAGGATCAAACTGGTTAAAAACAATTTTATAATAAGCACACAATGACTATGGTGTGTAATGCCCAGGTAAGACAGAAAAAACAGACATAAAACTACTTTGCTGGGTCTAACCACAGTCATCAAGTGACAGCTCCAAATACTCAGCACCAAGGGTGCACAACACTTTAAGTTTGCTTTTATTTTAATAACAGGAAATATTCAGAAGTTTTAAGGGCTTCAACTAATGATTCCTTTCATCACTGATCAATGTGTCTATTAATATGTTATTCCAAAAAGTGTCAGAAAATAGTGTAAACAGCCCTCCACAAGTTCCAAGAGCTATAGGTGACATCCTCAGAGTTTCACCTAAAGCAGAGAGAAGTAGCAATAATAATAATATTTGAGAAGCTGGAAGCAGAGAATGTTTGGCATTTTTTCTTTATAAATAACTTGTAAAGTTAATCGCTTATGCAAATTGTTGTACACTATTTTTATATCGATTAAATAATAATGTGACTTTTAGCACCTTGTCAGCATTAAAATACAGAAAGTAGTAAAATCTTTAAAACGCTGTAAAAGGCACTGTTGAAAACAAATCCCCAGATATGCTGCAGTAAAAAAGAAAAATCAATGGCCCATCTTCAAACCGTTTTTGAGATATCCTGGTAAATAACAAACCTCAATTGTTGAGGTCTGCAATCATCAGGGCTAATAGTATTGTGTCACAGGCATTTGTTAGTGAATGTTTGAAAGCAGCCACCTTGCAGACAGGAGGACTTATTTCCACGTAAGAAATGAATGACTGTAATATTAAACATCATAACTGGAACGTGTCAACCTCCGCTTCCTCACACTTTGATGTTTGGTTACAGTTTTTAACTTTTTGTCAAATCTTTTCATCTTTTAACATGACTCTCACCTTTTCTCTTTGCAGACCTTTTCAAGGACTCATTCCAAAACCAGGTAGGGACAGAATTTAATTCCTTAGCACAGACAAAATCAATATGAATGTCATGTAATATTAATACATTGTTCATCGATTTTATCAGCACCTCGACGAGTCACTTTACTAAAGAAGGCCTACGCCTCCATAAGTGGTGAGTATAAAAAAAAAAAAAAAAAAAATGTTGTATAGCATCCTGATTTTTGCTGCTGTCGCTTCATCAGAAACTTTATTTTGAAATTTGTCATGAACTGATTCTCTTCACCTGACAGACGATGATGATATTAACCGCATGGGAGAGAAAGTTGTCCTTCGAGAGCAAGTCAAGGAACTGTTCAACAAGAAATACGGTAAATGGATTGTGTGATAATGCAACTTGACTTTTTGTTACACTGAATTTTGAGCAGCTCCTATTAAGATTTTAAAGACCACGGGCGCAGGGGCCTTATGCAAGAACCAAGGACAGATATATCCCTAATTGGTATTTACTGTAGAGGTAAATTTAAGAGACCTTATTGCAGAGGAACATATCCGTTTAAATTTTATTGGCATGAGTATTAGTTGTAGTTGCTTTAACCACCTCATATTTTACTCATGGACGGCTTTTCTTTAGCATGACATTTTGTAGCATGTAACTTCATATCAAACCATTTCTTCTTTAATTCTGCCTGATACAAATCTAGGATGACTCTGTAGTAATATTTTTTTCATGTCCCCTACTGACAGTTAAATTTGTAATATTTTCATCTGCTGATTTCCAACAGCAAGACTTAATGCTTTACAGTTGGGTTTTTATTTTAATGACATTTATGACATTTTTGTGAATGACTCTTTTCCTTTTCAAGCAAGCTTAGTTAAATGCAAAAGAAATTAGTAACACACACTTTTTGACCCAGCAGGATCCATTCAAGTAAAGCAAGATTCAGGAAAACAGCGAGAAAGGTTTGGGAAAATAGTATGAAAATATTCATGAATGAGGCCAACTGTGTTGCTGCCGGGTTTATAGGTTTGAGGGATTAAAACATAATTCAACATCAGAATTGAATGTCACTATGTTTGCATTAAACAGTAGCATCATTATCCTTCTGCATACTGTTCTTTACATGGGATTAATAGTTACCATTAGCTTCCCTGAATTATTTAAATGAAAATTAATGCACTCCAGGCAAAAAATGTGACTAGTCACACTAAACAAGGAGAACTTAAAATGCCTTGAATCACATACAAAATGCACACCTAGTTTTTCAGCACAGCAGCACACACTTATTAGAATAATAACTTGTATTCAGCTCATTTTTCCTCAGGCAGTTCTACTTGCTCTTTCCTGCAGTTAAAAGGAAACTTGAACTTTCTACACACATTTCAAACTTGGTTTGTTTTTTTTTTCCTTTTGTTTTTTTTTTTTTTAGAGCTAGATCTCATCTTTTTGTTCTCCTTTGCAGGTGATCAAAAAGCCTCATTTCTGTCTTATTGTGTGTTTAGGTGAGGCTCTGGGCTTAGATCGCTCCGTCATGGTCCCATACAAGCTAATCCGTGGCAGTCCAGAGTCTGTAGAAGTTAGTGGCCTTCCAGACGATATCCCCTTCCGAAACCCGAACACCTACGACATCGTGTGCCTGGAAAAAATCCTTCAAGCCGCAGATAAAATAATATTCAACATCAAGAGCCAGCTACAGTGAGTATGGAGACACCTAAATATTCAGCAGCCTGGTAGCTGTCACCACGCTGTACATTTCCGTGGGAATTTAGGGTTTTGCTTCTTGGTAGTTAAGCTCATTACAGTTTATTTATGCATTGGATTTAAATCCAGCCTCTGAGATGTCAAAGAATAAATCTTCCTCAACAGCAAATGTAAATAATATGAAACAGTGAATAATATTTTGACACTGAAGCAGTTAAGCTATGATGAAAGAATGGAGGCAAAGACTCCAATCATAAAATTTTGCCTTTTTTTTTTTTTTTTCCCGTTATAAAATGAGTGTGAACAGTATGCCAAAGTAATAAGTGTTGTTTATTTTGATTGCATCTCTGACCCAGCTTTTTCCTCTCACACAGGCCTTTTGCAGAAATCTGTAGCCAGGCTTGTAACACAGGTAAGGTGCTGTTTAATTTCTGTGTTCGTGGAGCTCAGTGTTGTTAAACCTTAGTGTTGGCACCTGAAGGTAAAACCAATTTCTTTTTGTGTCTTCAGTAGGAACAGACGCGTCCACCAATCGACGAAAGCGCAAGAGAGTCCAGGAGAGCAATCGAGTACCTGCCTCCTCTGACCTGGGGATATCAACCAATCAGATTCCAGTGATGGTATGTTTGAATAACAAGAGGGGTTAAGTAGACATCTCGTGTTGACCAAACCGTAGTGCACGCAGACAAAGGGAAATATATGGAGGGTAGTATGATAAAAAAATTTTAAAATGTTGCTTTTTTTGCTTCAGGGATCAATTAAAGAATTGCAATGTGATGTATTTACAGGTAATGGTAAACATGATTGTGTCTATTTCATTGGACAAATTTAGTGTTTGCCATGTCTTCTCAGATTTCTCAGAACCACGTAGAACATAACAGAGCTTCTCTGATTTACATCACTTCCCACAACCCCTGCGCGTGAGGAGGAGGTTGTATGCTTTTCCAGTTTAGTAAAATCGATCTATGAGCCATTAGTGTTGCAGAGGTTGTGGCCATTAATCCGACTCCAGTTATGCAGCTCTTCCTGCATGAGATCCCAAACAGGGTTTAATAAATACAGCTCCATAAATTGGATAATTTAGGATAGGGCCAAAACATGAACAAGGGAGGCAGGAAACACTGGTCACAGATGAAAACATGACGACACATTTTAGCGACTTTAACTTTAGAGAATTGTGATTGATGGAGGACCTAGAACAGGTTGCATCAGGCCGTGCCTTGTACATGATTGTTTTATTGTAACAACTAAAACCTGATATTAAAACTGGTTTTGAGGGAAGGTCAACAACCTCTTTGTAGTAATGAAAGCATTTTCTCCACCATTGTGACTGACTTTCGTCTATCATTGTCTTTCTCTGTGTGTGCGCCTGCAGCAGTGGCCCATGTACATGGTGGACTACAGTGGAGTGAATGTGCAGGTTCCCGGAAAAGTCAATTACTGAAGGACAAACCTCGACTGCGGCAAAGGGATAAAAGGAGTTTGTCAAAGTGATATTCATGACTCTTCCACGTGCGACACTAACACTTTGTCAGAGTGCTAAAGCTTAACAATCTCTCCAGACAGAATACAGGGAGCTGAAGGTTTGACTCTGTGAATGATGTTCTGAGGAACAACAGAATGTATGTGGATCAAAATGTTGCAGGGCAAAAGCTTGGCTTGTTTTCTGTCTCCTGCCTTCACACAGTGCCGGCAGGACAGCTATCAGTTTTTGTTTCCTTCTAAAGCTGATCATGACGATAATAGTTTTTTTTTTTTTTGTTTTTGTTTTTTTTTTAAACAAAGCTGAAGATATTACTCAAGTCATGTTATTTGCCCTTGCATTTATGATGTGTCCATCCGCTGAGTCATGTTGTTGGATCCAGCATTTGGTTGCAATGTATTACTGACAAAAAAAATGTCTTTGATAACGATCTGGTTCCATAATATTCAGATATTTGTACTTTTTATTTATTATATTTATTGAAATATAACATTATGTGCAGGGATGTAAAATACATTATTCTGTTATACTCCTTGAGGAACTATCACAACACTAACACAGATGCTACTAGTCACTCAGTAAGTACAGGTAACCACTGAAATCAAATTAAACAACAGCAGTGAAGTGTCTTAATTAGGTGTTGGGGCGACCACAAGCCATTAGAAATTTAAGGAGACAAAATGGACTGAAAGTTTGCCCAACAGGTAAGAACCTCTGCTCACAGCAGCAGGAAGCACCTGCAGTAAAAACAAGACAGACTTTAGGTAAACAGCCTTTTTATGTTAGAACCACATTAACAATATGTAAAATATCTCATTTAAAGTCAGCCTGAATGTATCATGTAAAGGAAAGAATGGTATGTTACTCTGCGATGACTGTCTCTGGACTAACGATATTTAATATGCTGTACCTTAACGCCAATTAGGCCTTTGAAATAAAATGTGTTGCCTTGCACTTTCATTTTGTTGGAGTTTGTTTCTGTTCTTGTTCGATGTACGACCTACAGGAGGCCAACCACAGTCAATTTATGTTTAAATTATAAACATTTATATTATACAGTATGTAAGATTCAAGTAAGTTTTAAAATTCTTAAACTGCTTAACTGTACATATTCAATTCCTTGCCATTTCATTCTAGCAGGGTACATTAACATTACATAGTGTACAAAAATAACAAAATTAACAAAATTCTAAATCATTTTTAGAAACGATGGATATTAGTTTTCAGACAGTGGTCTGAAAGGACATCTTCACATAAAGTGACAACAGATATACTGAGACATGGACATGTTTTAGAACATTTGCCTGACTGTGATCCCTTATTTCCATTCAACCACAACCATTGAAGAGCAAATATTTTTGATCAAATGTCTATATTGACTATGGTGTCATCAAAATATGTCCCGAAAAGATCACTACTGTCCTATTAGTGTCTAGCTCTGCTGACCAAGGATGTACATGCCAAAATTTCCACCATACCATTTTGTTCCTGGTAACTGGAATGAAATCCTGCATAAGCAGAGTCTGGAGGCGCCACACGAAATGTCAGGGGTTATTGAAGCAGGAACCCAGGGTCAATCCATAAAACAACGCTTGGTTAGCATGGGTCACCCTCACTTTACTGGGAGCGAGTCCACTGTGAAAAATCTCTTTCTGCCCCAAGACCAATGCAATGAAAAGAAGAGTGGAAGTCCAGTCGAGGTTCTTTGGGTTTTCTTCTGGTTGAAGTTAAGTGCTGTTTTGTCAAATGACCAACCGATGGCAAGTTCATGGTCAGCTGATGGTCACGGGCTTAGCTTGGTGCGATCTGGTGACAAATACCAGGAGTGATTTCACTGTGGAAAGATGATGAGCTTATCAAAGTGAATTGCTGTAATTGAAATTAATTGTGCACTAGGGAATTTGAAGATGATGAAGATAGACATGTCAATCAGACAACATACCCATCTCAGGCTGCAGAGATGACCAGGCACAGCCAAGATCTGATTCAAAGTGGAGGATGCTCGAAAAAAGGAGCTGAAGGACTTAATGTTCAGATTCTAAAAAAAAAAAAAAAAAAAAAAAAAAAGTGTTATAGGCTATGAAACACAGTCTGTGGTTTTATTAAAGTTGAATGGTAAAATAATTTTAATAAAATAACATGGTTTTCATTTCCAGCATTAAATTCAGCCCAACAAGTTATAACAGAGAGAGGGAAAAGAAGGTGAAAAGGTACAAAAATAATCTTGGCTAATAACCTGGCTGAAAAGAGTAAGAGAGAGTGGCTGGATGAAGGCTATTCAGGACAGGCTGATCTAATTGGTGCCGTTAAAGAAAATTACAAGACCAGGTGCCTGTATAACCCTGGCAAATAATAGGTCTATGTGGGAAGGTGATTATGCACAAAAGATACAGATATCTTCTGAAGTTGTAGGTACCAGTTACTGAGTACTGTATTAGCCATAATTAGTGAGGCATATAATGACAAAGATAATTAGATTTTTTACAGTTGTATGCAGGAGAAACTGAAAGGAATTATTTATCTAACGAGGGAAGAGGGTGACCCAAGGTTTATAAATTGGTTTGAGTGATATAACCGTTCGTGGCTGCTGATGAAAAGAACAGTTGTTGCAATTCAGTTACACAAAGAGAAAAGACACAATTTTCTTCCAGTGAGTGGCAATTAAAGTTAGTTTGAAAGCACATAAGAATTAAAGGTAATAAAATAAGGAAGTAATTTAACATGGAGCTTGCCTTGTGAGACAGGCTCCTGGTTACACTCCCTACCTTCTTTGGGAGGTGGGGAGGAGGTCTTTGATGAGGGTACAGGAGGTCTCTGATGTTAGTGACTTCAAATGAGAGGAGAGGAGACGTCTGATGGTACCGACTGAGGCTGCTGATGTTACTGAGTGGACACGAGGCGGCTGATGATACAGAGTGGACACGAGGCGGCTGATGATACAGAGTGGACACGAGGTGGCTGATGTTACTGAGTGGACACGAGGCGGCTGATGTTACAGAGTGGACACGAGGCGGCTGATGATACAGAGTGGACACGAGGCGGCTGATGATACAGAGTGGACACGAGGCGGCTGATGTTACTGAGTGGATGGCTGCACATAATCGGTATCATACTTGGTATTTGACCTCATCTTCATAATCTAGAGGACCCTGGTAACTTACCATCACGACACAACAGTACAGTACGGTACAAGTAGTTAGACCAAGTGATTACAATATGACTCAATAGCACATTCGTCAGGCCAAGCCCCGGGCAGCACATGCACATAACGACCTCTTTCTCTACAGTGGCAGTTCCAATCCTCCATGCCATGGACCAATACACAAGCCTGGATGCAGGCTTTCCAGAAAGCAACAAAGATGTGTTTGGATGAGAATCTTGTGAAATACCTGAAGTCTTCATCAGACACACACCAGTATCCGGTACGGGTCCAGAGGGGGAAAGACTTGGTGCCAGTTTCTCCAACTCCTGTACTTCTTCTAATGCCTCATCAACTGCACCTAATCAAATAGAGGCAAATATTAAATCCTTGAATATTTCATGTCAAAGAAAATACTTATATTTAATATAAATTTGGTGAATTAATATAATCCATTCATTTATCTATAAACCAATTAGAACATCACCGTAAATACACATTTAATTCTTGTCAGCGAGCAAAAGAAACAATCAGACATCCCAGATTTCACAAAACCTTAGATGTCAACTGCTAGATGGATTTCTTACATCTATTTCTGGCGTTTAATACATTCACATGTCATTATTAAAAAGTGGAAAAGTAATATTACATTCACCTTACTAACTGATTAATCGACAAAACCCCAGTATTAACATTAGCTACGATGCTGAAGTTTGGTTCTGATTCAAAGCATCTGATTCAGCAGTTACAGGGGAAAGTGAAGCAAAACTTAAATTTAAATTACAATTTTTTTTTTTGCACCACTGAATGTTGTGAAGGTGTGTTAGACAACTTAGTTAAAGCCTCAATATTGTCTGAAACCTGCTTATTCTATTTGTGAAAACATAAAAAAGGGCAACATCACATATACATACAGACTACATCAAAACAGTTGTAGATCAAAATCCTAGACTTTTCAAATATAGCCTAGATTATCAAACAGATATTTAGAACATTTTAAAACAGTTTTTGTGTGCGTCTCTTTGTGAGAGTGACAGAAGTTATTCATACTGTAGTCAAAATTGTTGACAGCGAGGTTGGGATTTTTTGGTTCACCTGTTGTTGCTGGGATAAAATCTTGTTCACTAATAAATCCAGACTCCTTGGTGCTGAAGTGATGCTGTCGTTTTTAGCCACTTGGCAGTAAGTGATGCAAAAAAAAAAGACGGAGAATCAGTGGCTCAGTTTTTTAAGTGAAGTTTACATTCACTTTCCGCTAAACTTATCAGAAGCTAACTTTAGCGTTGTCCGCTAGCTTGACTGCTAGCACATGCTACACGCAGCTATGTATTGTAAACACCGGGCTGTCAACTTTGTGTTACATTAACTTAGAAAACAAATTATCTACAGTGTTAATGTCACAGTTGTCATGTGCTGTCGGAGACTTCGTGTGCTTGTGGCATGTACAACAACTGATGTGACACTCACCTGGAGGAGGAAGACAATAGTCATGGTCCAGCGTCGAGCCCCATTTCACGATCCACCGCTTTCTCCGCGTCGCAGTCACTTGTTGCTTGTGTTTGGGTCTGGCGTTGTTCATTTTCTCCGCAGTTGTTCCAAACAAACCTTTTTGTATTGTTTGTTTTACTTTCTGCCATTGTAACCGGAAGAGACAGTTCCCAACTTACGGTTTTCGCGCCTCTTCTTCTTCTTCTTCTTCGTCTACTTCTATTTCTTCTTTTTCTTCTTCTTCTTGTTTGTCTACTTCTTCTTCGTCGCCGGAGCCTTTTTCTTCTTCTTTTTCTTCGTGGTTGTACCATGGAGGTATGGATTGTACTGAAGTTGGCATCCATATAATTGCATTGCTGCCATCTAAGCCAAGTAAACGAGAAGAAGTGTAAAGTGTAAATCAAATTTGGTTGTGGGATGGAAATCTAAACTCTATCCTCATGCTTTTTCACATCAATGGTTGTTAATCACATTTCTTGTCGAAATTTAAACGTTCATGCACATAAAGTTCCATGCTGTTCTATTTTAAAGTCTTCAACCCTCTCACTATTTCTACAGCTAAGTATTTGGAAGAGTTTTAATCTTTTCTCATAAGGAGGTTGCTGCATTTGTGGTTTTAACTGTGCTCATCTCTGTGGATTAAAGCAGGCTGATGTGCTGTTAGGAAAAATACTGGGATCAAAATGGAAACAGTTGTGGGGCAGTGTGTTAATGCTGCCACGCCACTGTCAAATTTGATCAAACCACACCCGCACAGTCCTGATGAAGCAAATTAGCGGAGTGTTTGACTTGTGCACTCTTCATTACTAAAGACGTCAGCAAGTAAAACATTACCTAACTCGTACTGCCTCCTTGGTTACCACCTGAAGTTACTGAAGAGGTCCTACAACTGGCGTTTAAGCCCTGGTTACCCAGTACACAACTAGCACTCTCATGCAGTGATTCCCAACCAGGTATTTTTGTACCCTAAGGGATACTTGGAGTTACTTAGATTTTTATAAAAAAGCACATACAAAGGATATAAAATGTTTATATGTCCTCATATTTGTATTTAGGAGGAAGTGAAGACACAAATAGAACTAGAAACTGAGTCAGCTGAACACCACCTCCTGATCAGTGGATTGGCAATTTTATCTTCATAAAATAAGGAAAAAAAGAAGTCAGAGACAGAGCCAGGATTAGTTTTGCCTTATTTCTTTATTGCAGACATTTTTTTTCCCCAGTTTTGCTTGTATACATGTCAAAACTCATTTCAGTGACCGTACTGCAGTACTGTGAGCAGAATGATGCATGTGAATACAGGGGGTGAGTTTGCAGCCAGTGGGACCATTACCATGCCCGCCACGGCTTTGTGTGTCTCGTTTAATCAAGACGAGTTCAATGACCTTGATTGTCACACTGTAAAGTTTTTTTTAACCAGTGCTTTTTTTTCTTTTTTTAATCTCAGTGATCCATCCCATCTGTTTGGGCAAAAGGATTGAGGTCATCAAGCTATATAAGATGTAACCTTGTCCCGTCTCACATACATGGCAACATTAACTCACAAATGAAGTGACAAAAACAAGGTCTGCAGAAGGTCCACAGGCACGGTGACGGCGAATTCATAACATAAAAAAATCACCATGTGAGTGCTTTAGACATCTGCTTATCAAATTAGTTTTAGGGAATCAAATATGACAATTGATGGTCAAATGTTAAAAAATATACAACTTTATCCTCCTTAACTGGCATTTGTGGACAAGACCTTTTTCATTTTTTCATTTTTTTTTTTTTTTTACATACCTTTGTTTGATTCATGTTTTTTTGCTTTATTTACAACAAGTATTGCCCCTTCTCATCAAATAGTATATACTGACTTTGCTACTAAAGTTTCAGTGTGTCATCGTGCTAAACACAAATGTTTTCTGCAGAAACACTTAAATTGCATAACTTCCCAATTTGAAACAAGTTAACTGCCCTTTACCGGGAAATCACACACCTCAGATAAATGCACTGTCAGAACTAAAGTGCTTAATGAGATTTCTATCCCCAGTGTGAGCTGCCATTCTCATGGTAACTGGACAAAGGGATACAGATGAGGCTTTATGGAAATAAAGAAAAAAAAAAGAAACAAATGAAGAAACACAGTCTCCAGTTTGTGGAGGTTTGATAAAAGAGGCTCGGAGTAAGAGAAGCCCCATTTTTCTCACAGTTCAGTCTCCTGGCATGTGTGATGAGAGGGAATGTAGTGGTGCATTAACTATTCTCATCCAGCACTCCACTGTGCGCCCTTCCAGAGAAGCTTCAAGACCTTTATTCAGCTCATTTTCCCCCTTCGCTCACTCAATGAGATTTGGGCAGACGCTGACTTAGACTAAATAATAGACACAGGTGGAAGGAGGTCCGCCCGGCCACAGAGGTGGATTTGAAGGGTTTACTCAGTGGTCAGCAGTGAGTGGTAGTGTGTGAAGCTGGGAGCTGTGACCTAGCTGCTGCTGCCGCCGCCGCCACCGCCGCCGCCTGGAAGTTTGAGGCAGTCCTCTGTCACGCCCTGAGAGGCCAGCTCAGATAGAACATTGTCCAGATAGTTGGGGTCGGGGTAGCCGTGGCCCGACAAGTTGGACATCATCTCCGTTTTGTGGTGGATGCCGTTCCACACCACTGTGTCGGGCTCGCCGGTGGTGCTGGACGTACCCACGGTGAAGATGAGGCGGCGCATCCACGCCACCTTCAGCAGCTCCAGCACCTTTTCAAAAGAGACACAGGCAGAACAATGTGAGGTACGTTTATGCATAGAGCTCAGAGCCGAAACAATTCAACAGTATGTCCATCAACGTAAAATCAATCCACAACTATTTCAAAACTCGATTCACTCAATGAGGTTTTTCTTTCTAGCAAACAATCCGGTTCCTCACGTTAGAATTTGTATTTTGTATTTGTAAATAAAACTGAAACTTATTATTTATTTTGTTTTTCTAGTAAGAGTTGTGGGAGGAAACTGGAGCACCCAGAGAGAATCCACACAAACACAGGGAGAAGATGTAGCTGTAGCTGAAGGCAGCTGGTCAGTTTATTGAAAACCACAAGCTTCTTGCTGTGAGGCCACAGTGATGCCCTCTATAAACCCAGAGTAATAGTTTGACATTTTGGTCCTTCTTCAAGGCCTGAATTCTTTTGAGCTGTTCTTCCTTAATGGCCTCGTATGAGCTTTTTCTTCCATTAACTTCTCTGCCATTTCATCAACTTTTAAAGTTTTTCTTTTGTTGCATAGTTCCAGCTCTGCCATCTCTTGAAGACAGGCCTTTTAGTGTAAGTAAAAAACAAGGACGACTTCTTCAGATATTGGTAGACATTTTTATTCTGGTTACTGTGGTTGGTCATCAACATCTTAGCTATCAGCAAAAGTTGTTAAAACACATTATAATTCTGAGAGACCTGGTTTAGTTAGAAACATCCGACTGCTTCAGCTTCTGTATCAGAAATGATCTCCGCAACACACATATGAATATCACATGACCATTAACGTACACTGGGCATGCGCATCCCGGTGCAAACAGGAAGCAGATTGTCTACTCTGCAGTTGGTTAGCTGTAGAAAATACTACGAATGAGGGACAGCAAAGGCAGTAGCATTAAAATAAAGACTGTAGCTGCACAACAGCTGCTAGCAAAGACAACGAGGTCAGCAACACTTGTATTTGAGGCTGATCAGACCCGATCAGGAGGTAAAATGGCTCTGTTCGTCCAGACTACAATGTAACCGCCGTGTTTTCAAACTAACACGGGACCAGTAGCGTTTCCAAAAGTCTCAGTTTTAGGGGTTCAAAAACGTGTGTGTGGACAGCGAGTCAAATTTACCAAACGCGATGCGATTTAAAACTAAAACGTATTAGTGTGGCTGTAGCCTCTGTTGTTAAAGGGATGTACAGAGCGGTGGGAGCTGCCATTACAGGCAGACACAGACATAACAGCCGACAAACAAACAATTCAGCCGAAATGGGATTATGTAGTTAAATCAGGACAGACATGCTGCCTAATTGATGGAAATGAACAGTGTTCCCTAAACGCTGCTCTGATTTTAACCAGTGAAAAAGCTCCTGCAGTTTCCCGCACTGTGGGACAGGCTGTGTGTCCGATACGGGGTATTTTCATTATTTCAAATCAGTGTTGTACAAGGAGCATCACATCAGGGAGTCTGACGGTGGAAGTGAGTCTGAGGCACAGCACAGAGAATCTACAACTGGAATAATTTAATCCAATTTTCCATTAGTGAATTACATCAGAGATTATTTATAAAAGCTGAAGTGTTCAGATGCGGTTACCAGCAAGGGGGAAATGAGCTGCTAATTCACCATGGAAACAACGCAGCTTTATAATGAGCACAAAATGTTAATCAGAGTAACACACCTCGACCCTGATGGAGCATTATAAGGAGTCTTGTGTTAATGGCAGTGAGCTGTTTGCACCTGATGCGTCAGCCTGGTGCCTTTGGCTCGACTCTGCCTCTGTGCTCACACTGATGAAACACTGTGACTGGCAATATTTGTATGAGCATGACTCCCCTGAGTACAGATCTTGATTGAGCTGGAGGTGGAAACTGACACAGGTAATGGACATGTTAAATCTCTCTATACTTCTTGCAGCATATACAAGTGGCTGTAGTAGTGATTCAAGCTGAGCTGTGAGATAGAAAAGGGTGTCGCTTTTTACCTTCCTGCCCTTGTCGTTGTCTGGTAGAAAACAGAAACGAGGGAATCCTCTACAGGTGTATGGCTGTCCTGGGTTGGGATGCTCCGGACCCTGGTGGAGGAAGACAAACACTGACTGATGAATGGAAAGTTATAAAGTTTAATACTTCACATCAGCTGGAATCATAAAATAATCTAATAACCAAGCTTTTGTAGGTTGATGCAACATAACAGCTCGATACAAAACAGGTTAAAGTTCTTGTAACTTTAGATTAGTGGCTTATACTGCAGTTTATCTTCACTCGCCGTTACAGCAGGAAAAGAAACCAAGGCTATCCCAAAAGAATAATGAAGGAGGTCGTCACTGTGAACTCTACACAAAGGGTGAGAGGAGAAAGCTCCACAGCATCAATCTGTTAGAAGTTTATTTGGAAATCCCTGGGTATCACTGAACAAGCTTCAGTCCAGACTGCAGTTTGCCCTCCAGTCATTTTCTAATATTCGGCTTTACCCATTTAAAACGGCGTTCCATGTAATGAACTGTATTGGCCCGAAACATTAAATGCCCTTTTCTGACATCTGGTTTCAGACACAGACTTTTTGAGGATACATAATACTTCCAGACTATTCTTGCTGGGAAACTTTCCTTTAGATACTATTAGTCCAAGGAGAAGAGAGTCTTCATCCTTAAAGCTTTTCCTCTTGTTGAAGTGAAACATGAAATACTTTTATTAAAGTGGAACTTAAATCCCACATTTATGTAGCTTGTCTATCAGCCACATACATCAGTCGGGCTCAGTGAACCGGCTTGAATGATTTTCTCTGGCTTTTTAGCCAGTGACGCTGGTGATTCTTGGCAGCTTGATAAATTATTTGGTCCCCGGTCCATTTCTGCAGTTAGGACATCTGAAAGTGCTTTTGACTTCTTTTTAACAAGTGCAGAATTAATTTCCTCTGTGGCAGCAAGACATTTAACATGAGCCATCAGGAATTGCCATAGGTTAAACTGGGCTAACTAAACCCTTCTACAGCTGACTAACTCTTAACAGACACACTATGAGCAGACTTGCAACTACTACTTTTCATGTGAGAAAACCATGTTACACAAAATATTAAGAGCAGAGTATTTTTACATAGTTTAAAATGTGTTTGGAGGGGAACTTTAAAAATCAAATAACCTAGAGGCCAATGGCCAGGTTGTTATCGCCTTAACAATATTTTTTTTGTTAATAAATAAACACAAATTTTTAGCAAATTAAAGCAAAGTCGCACTGCTCTGAGAACAGCAGCTTTCTCCTCATGGATGAGACATTAAACTCCAGGAAAGCATAATTAATCCTCCTCTAACGGAGAAAAAAACAACTGTTTTTCTGTTTTCTTTTAGGTTCAGTAGGAGCCTGGAGGTATCATGACTGCTGCTGTAAATCAATGTGCTAAACACGAAAATCAAAATGGAGGTTAAAAAAATGTTGGGCTGGATTGAACAATAAATTCTAAACACGTGGAGGGAATAATGAAATTCTTTCGCACGCCAGATCCGGTCCCTAGGGCCAGTATTTTAGATCTCTGCTTTTGCATGTATTTTCAGGCACATATTTTATCTTGTCAAAGCGACAGAGGTACCTGTATGCCAGGAGGTATGCTGTAGATAATCTGGATGGTGCCACAGTCTGGGTGGCCGGGCAGTGACTGGGCGATGCTGTAAATTTCCATCTTGCCTTTGGGCTGCGTGCCGGTCTTCTCTCCGTAGATTGTCTTACACGAGGGACACTGCAGGCTGCCGTCCTGAACACAAAACACAACCAGAGAGCCTTTTAAACACGACCAATCAATACAAACCAGGTAAGTGCTGATCAAATATGCATTGATCCACTGATGAGACTTTTGTTTTGCCATTCCCTCTTTCACCAAATCACCCCTTCGCTGCTGTGATCAATAAGTATTCCAGTTACAAACTGTACAATATGTATGGAAAGTGTTGTGTTTATTTGGTGGTTAGTTTATTTTATACTATAGCTTAAATAAATGCTCCTAGAATAAATGACTACAAGCATTACAAGAGAATATTCTGGGCAGGAAAAGAGCTGTTGACAAAATGTTGCATAAAAAAAAAAAGTTGTTTTAAAAGGACAATTCCGATGTTTTACCATGTGTTAGCTCATTTGCTGCTAATGACACACACTTTAAATTGCTATCAACCATTTTCTAACACTAGTTTAATCGCCTCATGAATGTACTGCCTCTTACACAAATGCTTTGTCAGATGAATGCTACAGTTGTGTCGTACTTGAAGGCAGACTTCCCAGATCAATCAGTGCTAAAACATTGTTACATCACCGTATAACTTCGCAAACAATTTGCTCTGAGTTCAGTACCTTTGTTCCGTTGTTGTACATGGCCAGCATGCAGAGCATATGCAGGGTGTGTCCACATTTGATGAATTTCCCCACAGTGTCTGGCAGGATGCTCTGGCCCCCCTCCTCCGTGGACGGTGTCTCGTAGCCGGATGGATTGGACAGTTGATCCATGCAGATAATGCAGTCCTGGTGTGGACACGGGGAATTTGTGTTTAGTGTCAGTCAATAAATAAAAATGTAATTACTCTTCTATGTTAGGGCCAGTAACAGACACATAACACTTTATTGAAATTCTTTGCTGAAATTTGCACCGTGGTCAATTAACAAAGACCGCAAATAAACCATCTGTGGAGTTGTCCAAACATTTACCTCATCCGGCACGCCAGCCACCACCTCCATGTAGCGCTGAATCACTTCCTCAGGTCTCTGAGCGGAGGCTGGAAGAGTGACAAAGCAGAAAAACAAAATGATGAATGAGCTGAGAGAAGTCCTACCACCTGCCATGGAGAAAAAAACAAAACAAAAACAGACACACACAAAAATGAAACTCTGGTGAGATGATATGAAATGATCTTCTTCACAACATCAAGTAAATCACAATCTCACATTGCCATATAAACGTTGTATTTCTAATCCTCTAAATAGTCAAATTAAGTGTCTGGCTAGTTTCTGGCTAATCAAACATCCTAAAATGAAGAAATGGCTGAAGTAAAACATGCAGACACACATGCTGCAGAGCCACAGAGACGATCTGAATCCACAATAACAGGATGAACCATTCAGTGTTAATGAATAATGACAATGAGCAGCGTGAGGGATGGATAGACACTTTCTCTCCCACACACACACACACACACACACACACGAGTGTCAAATCTGTTTAGGAAAGAAAACTCTGAAAGTGAACTAAACATTCATCTTCAAGCGTCTATTTTTGGGGGGTTTTATTACACAAGAGAGACTCCATTTAATTCCAGATATTCAAATGTTAGGAAGTTGGCTATTTTCTCCCAGCTGAAGAAATAAGAAAAAGAATATGAATATTAACTGATCAGTTACCAGACATGAATACTTTTTTTTTTTTTTTTTAATGTCTGACGTGTCCACTGTCTTTTTCTAATGCAGGTATTCAGGTTAGGAAGTGGCAGACAGTGTGAGTGGAGGAAGTGTCATGACAATGCAGAGATGAAAGAAAAGGGAAAAAAAGAAAAAATAAATCAAGCAGAACTACAGAGGCAGCAATGAAAAGAAGCTCATTATACAGATGAGCAACAAAGCATGGAAGACAATTTAAATGAGCTGAGCTGCATCAAAACACATACTGTGCTTTTTTTTTTGTTTTGTTTTGTTTGTTGATGGCCAACAAACAGCATTAATTAATTTATGGAGCGAAACCACTTTGATGTACCAAGTCTGACGGAGAATATGATGTACAGTATGTCTAAAGGTTGATTGCAACGAGCTGGATATTCACTGAACTCAGCGCTAATGATTATTTTCATCGTCAATTAATCGAATGTTTATTTTCTTGATTAATCAACTAATTGTTTGGTCTTTAAAATGGGAGAAAAGATATTAAATTTACTATAATATACATAATATTCTCACATTTGAAAAGCTGGAATCATCAAATACTTGGGAAGTTTTGCTTAAAAAATGACTTAACCTAGATTTCAACAAATTAATTTGCTGTTGATTGACGCCCAGATTAATCGACTATCACCACAGCAGTGGTTCCTGGGACATGTGACAGATCGGTGATGTCTTCTGCCCCAGAAGTGAATGAACCATCCACACAATGATCTGTCGATGTACAGATGGGAGACAAATCAAAGTAAAAACCCAACATAAAGGCTCTTGGTAGGGTGTTGTTCCACCCCGAGCCTCGAGAACAGCTTCAGTGCTTCTTGGCAAGATATTCACTCATTTTAGTTTTTCTATTTTTGGTTGAGGAAAACTCCTGTTCAGGTGGGTTTAGATCTAGTGTTGTGGCCTGTACAGAAGTATCTGCGTTTGTTATGTCTCTCCACTCACTCACTTACATTAGTTTGTCACCCATCTGTACATACAGTAGACATGTGGTTAAATCCAAACATGAAGGTTTCGTTAAACAGCTTAATGCTAGATTTGCACAGTGTTTGCACTATTCCACATTTTTCAGACTCCCAGCATCTCTTTCTGTTACGACGGGCAGGGAGACGCTAAAAGGTTGTTTAAAAAAAAAAAAAGAAAAGAAAAAAAAAGTGCTGCAGCTCGAATCACTGAGGGCTGACCAATAACTATGGAGATGCAAAATTTTATGGCAGGTAAGCAGCTGATGTTGACGACAACAACTGGAATGAAACTGGAGGTGAGAGCAGCAGAGAGGACAGAGTTGCAAGAGGTAGTCTGGTTTTAAAAAGTCAGTTTACAAGCCTTATCTCCTTATGTGATAGTTGCACAATATGCAGTTGCAGCAGCACTTTTTTTTCAACTACAACAAAAGTGGAGTAGTGTGAACACGCCCTACGAACACTTGAAGACAAATGAAAGTGAGTTGATGCAGGATGAAATGTTCCTCAAGCCCGTGGTAATGACAACTGGACTAAAAGAGAACGGTGGAGAAAAAGAGGTGGAGGAAGGGCAGGTGGCGTGGTAGCTACCTCTCCTGTGCTGCCTCTTTGCTCTCCTAACTGAACTGCTGCTGCTGCTGCTGTTGCTGCTGCTGTGGGGCTTGCTGGGCCTGCTGGCTGGGGGGAGGAGAGGAGGAGGAAGAGAGAAAGGAGCAGGTTGCTGCTGCTGCTGCTGCTGTAGCTGCTGCTGCTGCTGCTGCTGAGGGAGGGGGGCAGTGGTGAAGTGCACGCCGAGTCCCACTGCTGACATCAAAATGGAGGCCATGCCTGGAGTGGGGTAGGGTAGGGACGGGGAGGGATGGGTGGGGCGGGGTGGGTTGGGTTGAGGCGAGACAGGGCGGGGCGGGGCAGAGTGGGGCAGGTGAGGGTTGAGAGCAAGTGGAGATATGCAGGAGTAGAAAGGAACAAATCAAAGGTATGAGAAATGTAGCAGCAGCTGATGCTTCCACTGCGACCCTCATTTGTACACACAGACACAAAACACTGGAGTGAGACACAGCATTAAGAGCTTTCAAATTAAAATTAAACTGATCTTGTTTAACATTTTTCCCTGGTGTGTTTGTTGCCTATAAACCAGAGTTATTCTTAAAGCTGATTCTGCAAACACAGCTACTGTGTCAGAGCCTAAATCTCATGAGCTAAGGGCAAACTCCGTCTGGAAATGATCCACTGAGAACTGATGGCGGCCAGAAACTGAGACTCACCGATCAATCAGCAAACTATGTGGAATGGTTTACATGATGACAACAACAATCTCTATGCAGGCTAAGTGGTGCAGGTGCAATGCGATCATTTAAAGCAACACTATCTACCTCCTGAAAAAAAAAAAAGAAAAGAAAAAAAAACCCATTTATTATATTAAATGAAAACTTTAACTCAAAACAATAAAACACACTCATCTTCAATTGAGTACAATCAGGGGTTTTGCAACTACAGCCTTACTTGGTTTGGTATGGCCAGTAGCTTATGGTGACTACTGTTAACAATCAAAATATTAACAGACACAAGACAGACACTGTTGTGTAACTGACATTGGTGACTTAATGACTCTTGACTCGTGAATGACAATTCCCAGAATAGCTGCCATATTTTCCAGTTACAAAACGGGAAGCAAAACCCTACGACAGCCCAACATTCATACAAACAGACACTTTTCTGTTGCTTGGTAAAAGGCTGATCCAATCATCTTAAAAAGTAACGTTGATGGAAGCCTGTTTATGACAAACCTAACTCAAATAAATGCATATTAAGCCTTCTCAGACCAGCAGAGAGAATACTGTTTACTTTTTCACATGTAAAATCTCCCTCCAACAGAATTGGAGGTGGTAGAATTTATTTGTGTGTAAAATACAACAGTGATTACCATTAATGTTCATTACTGACTAATGAGCACTGAACACAATAACACTGACTTGCATGCATGTCATTATTATTAGACTGTAATGAGTCAGCTGAGACAGCTCAGTGCACACAGCATCCATTCCCTTCAAACCAACTTCGAACCATTTACTGAGACGCTGTAGCATAAATCTTGTTTATTAAGATGCTGTTTGAAAAAATATACAGAGTGAACACTTTATTAGGAACACCATATTAATACTGGGTGGCTCCTCCCTTAGCTCGCAAACAGCCTCAGGTCTTCGTGTCATTGATTCCAAAAGATGTTAGAAACTTTCCTCTGAGATTCTGCTCCATGTTGACATGAATTGCATCACATCATTTGTCAGCTGCACATTCATGCTGCCAACCTCCTGTTCTACCACATCCCAGAGCTGTTCTACTGGATTCACACTGAACTCACTGCCATGTTCACGCAACCAGTTTGAGACAACTTTCGCTTTGTGACACGGAGCATCATCCTGCTGGAAGTAGCCATTAGAAAATGATAAACTGTGGCCATAAAGTCATGACCTGGCATTCAAACAATGATTGACTGGTATTAAGAGCATGAAAGTGTGCCAAGAAAACATTTCCCACATTGTTACACCACCAGCACCAGCACCAGCACCAGCACCAGCACCAGCACCAGCACCAGCACCAGCACCAGCACCAGCAGCTGGACTGTTGATGCAAGACAGGTTGGGTCCATGGATTAATGCTCCTGGTGCCAAATGCTGACCCTACCATCCTGTATGTCGATGTATCTGATAATATATGATTTTAGGATTCTGTATGAAATTTTTGAATGAATGAAATCTTTTATTTGAGAACTTTATATAGAGCGATGTCCTTTTAAAAATACGAAAAATAAAACCTTTTCAAAAATAAGCTCAAAGGTGAGTATTAGGTAAGCATGTCAGTGATTCATTTAAAACAGCTGTACCGAAATGGGTGTGAGTGAAAGTGAAACACTGCAGCACATTCAGCTTTCTGTAAGTCATGACAACAAGTGTTGCTGTTGGAGAAAACAACCTCCCATCTCATTTTCACCATCGTAACAAATCCATCTGTCATTAATACATTTTTACAGCAACATTCAAATGACTGTCAGAAATCCAAATCATGTGTACTAACAGACTATAAGGACATATTGTATTAGTTGTATGAGTAATAGTGCGCATACCCGTCTATTATGTTGTTTAGCCTTGATCCATCAATCAAAAACCAGAGTGGGTGGAGCTGTGGGACAACTACTATCTTTCAGTATGAGGACTGAAAACTGAAGTCAATCATCCTTTGCATCCAGGGCCAAGTGGTTTATACAACATGAGGAAACCTGTGTAGGATCTCAATAAAAGACAAGCCTCCTGTGTGGGGGCTGTTTTCATATATACTGAGCCAACAAGCTGCATTATGTTGGTTCTTGCTAAACAGAGGCCTCTCTGATGGATTCAACAATAAAAGGGACATCATTTCCCCGACTCTTTTCAGTTTCATGCTTTTCAAGCTTGCTTAACATTTAGGGTGTGTTTGCTTTTTATTTTTAACTCCCTCCTCCATGTTATTCCTAAACAGACTGACACCCACAAGACACATGCAGAGGGGTGGCACATAAACCACTAACGTTACACTCAATAAAACCTGTAACCAACTCCGAAAGTGTGGTGCAGAACAGACTGAGCAGAGGTCACAGTGAGGATGGATGGTGAGTGGCCCGTTTACCTGCCAGGGCAGAGCTCACGCTGGTGGATCCGTTCAGCTGCACAGAGATAGAGGGAACGCTGCAGGACAGGAAACAAGGAGAGAAACAGTCAGTCAGGAAAAACAGCAGCAATGAAACAGACAGGGAGAACAAAACAAAAACCATTAGAACCATTTAAGTTTCCAGTCCACTTCACAGGATTAGACCGTTTAAATACAGTGACATTAAGAAATGGCTTTGGCACCAGATCAAGACAAGAAAATACAACCAGCTCCTAAATTAACTGTAAAGATTTATTTAACTTTACTTAAGTATCTGAAAAAGTGACCATCTTCAGACTGTGCAGCGAACAACTATGAGGGTCTGAGATTGATTAAAAACAACTCAACATTGAACGCATGTGCAACTAGGGAGTGTGACTCAACAGTCAATATATTGATGGATATGTACCCAACAAATTAGCTTACTGTGGAAAACAGGCTTCCAGGAAGGAAAACGAACAATTCTCAGTACTGACGTAAAAGAGAACTCTAAAGCGAGTCCAGTTTAGGGCTGCGGTTATCTTATTTGCTGATTCATCTCTTCATTAGTTCTTTAATCAACAATTACTCTATAAAAAGTGAAAAATGCTCTTCAGGATTTTCCCAAAGCCCAATGAGATATCTTCCAATTGTCAGAGGAGGATATTACATTTATGTAAAACTGAGAAAGGAGCAAATCCTCACAATGAAGAAGCTGGGTCCAGAAAATGTTTGGCATTTTATCAAAATAATTGTTCTGTTTTCTGTCACACTACTCATCAACTCACTGACTAAGTGTTATAGCAATAATACTGTTGATCTTCATTTTTGTAGTCAGGTAATCCTGCGCTCTAACCAAAATGACAAAATGACAAAGAGTACAGCTTGAAAAGGAAAAAAAAAGAAAAAAAGATGTGAATGAACATTTAAATAACATAAAAATTCCTGTTTGGATATGTTACGCTCATCACTCAGATCACTCCCACATAAGAGGACATGATAACACAATAGGAGGAAATGTGTGACTGATAAAATGAGGCCTCAGTCAACCTGCTGTCTAAAGGAAGCTGTGTGCTGCATGCCTGGTATCTGAACTATATAGGCTCCAACAACAACCACATTAATGGCATGCAACATAACAAGAACATGTATGCTGAAAGGAAAGTAGCCACTACTAAAGAAAACAAATGTTTTTTTTCCCCTTTTATTTTAGTAAATTTAATAAAAGTCTGAAACTGAAATCTCTCATTTACAAAAGCATTCAGAGGCTTGATTCAGCACTTTGTAGGAGCCCCCTTAGGCAGCAATTACAGCTTCCAGTCTCTGCAAGCTTTGCACAACTGGATTCAGGCAGTTTATCCCATTCTTCCTGGCAGATCCTCTCAAGCTCCGTCAGATTGGACGGGAAGTGTCTGTGAACTGCCATCTTCAGGTCTCTCCACAGATGTTCTATGGGGTTTCAGTCTGGGCTTTGGCTGAGCCACACAAGGACAGTCAAAGACTTGTCCCAAAGACACTCCAGCATTTTATGCTTGGGCTATTGTCATGCTGAAAGCTGAATAGTCAACTCAGTCTCAGCAGGTTTTCTTCAAGAATCTCTACGCATTAGGTTCCAATCATCCTTCCCTCAAGTCTGACAAGTCTCTGTCACTGAGGACCCCCCCCCCCCTGACCCCCCACCCCCCAAGTCCCACTACCGTATTAGACAGGTGATGATGATGATGATGTTTGCCAGACATAGTGTTTGGAGTTCTGCCCAAAGAGTTCAATTTTCATCTCATCAGACCAGAGGATCTTTTCTCTCATTCTCTTAAGAGTTCTCTAAATGCTGTTGGGCAAACTCCAAACAGGCTGTCATACAGCTTTTACTCAGAGTGGCTTCCGTCTAGCCGTATACCATATAGACCAGATTGATGGTTTGCTGCTGAGACAGTCGTTCTTCCAGCTGGTTCTTCCCCCTGCTTCTTCTTGGCAGTTAGACAGTCAGAATGGCAGCCAGAATTGTTTACACACACATCCTGACCCTGTCTCCTTCTCTTTCTTTTTTCTTTGTTCGATATCAGTCTGCAATTGCACTCAGTGTGACTGTACACTGATCCTTTGCAACGCTCTTATTAAAATATATAAAGACAACTTGATCATTCTGTCAACTGTTCATTTATAGATTTCCACCACAACTTCAATCAAGTTCTTAAGACATCTCAAGGATAATTAAAGCAAACAGGATGAATCTGATCAGTGTCTGCAAACTTTTGTAAATGAGAGATTTCAGTTTATGATTTGTAATTACTTTGCAAAACTATCTACAAACATATTTTCACTTTTTCATTGTGGGATATTGACTGTAAATTATGGGCAAAATGGCAATGTTATCAATTTGAAATTAAATCTACATCAAACTGTGCAAAAAGTGAAGGTCTAATATTTTCTGAAGCCACTGTATGCTGAATAGGCAGAGCTCTTTTAGGCTATGAAACAACACAATGCATGCTGTTATCTATTATTTGCAACACCTTCCACAGTAACCTCTAAGAAGTGTGAGCAATCACTACAAACATGGGCCCATAACACAGACCAGATTATGTACTAGGCAGAGAACATCTAGCATTTTACAATGCTGTTATTCATTTCCAGTGGCTCAGAACAGACCAAATGAAATTTAATGTTGAAGAAAATCAGAGCCAAGAGAAATTGCAAGTGAACTGCATATTCACAATACCACTTCAGTGGGCAATTTTGTCTTTGAAAATAGTTTTTTATGTTGTCGGGAACACAAAAGAAGGAAAGCTGGAGTCACACAAACTGAGCCAAAACACATACCACTGCAGGGCTGCAGCTACACAGCAGTTTTTGTCATTCCTGTTTTACAGGATAGGTCAAGGTGGCAACAGACAGGAAAGACAATGGGGAAGGGGAGGGATGGGTGGAGAGCAGCCCATGTCATGCATCCCCAGACAGCTAAATGAACAAAAGAAACACATCATTGCCATTGTGTTACTTTAACCTGTCTGCATTTAACTGCAAACCAAGTCACAATCCAACACAGATGTCATGTCAGATACCAACCTTAACCCATTTGCACTGGAAGAGCTGGTCAGAAGCGGTGCAGACAGTTGACTACCAGAAGGTGGTGGGGGCCAGGGGCTGCCCCAAGACATTCCCCCAACAGAGAGGGGTCTCCTAGGGTATGGCGAGTAGACAGAAGTGGGGTGAGCCGCTGCAGCCCTCCCTGTCCCTTGGAGGCTGGGCCGGTTCAGACTCCCTGATGAAAAGGAATGTCGTGAACGGCTGGGCATGGGTCCTGTGCTGCTGTGGCTCAAACACTGCTGGCAGGAGCACGCAGGGCCCGAGGGGATGGCCGGGGGGCCAGAGGAGGCCAGCGGGTATGGGAGGTTACACTGGCGTCGCACTTGCCGCCTGAAGCCTGTGGCTTTATTAACTTGGGCCAGGGACGTTAGATCCACTATGTAATTGTATCCATGTGGGCCCAAATCTGCGGTGCCTTGACGGGCCTGATAGCTGTGCTCCAAAAGGATAGAGGTTCGCGTCTCATATGGAGTCCACCCTCCTTCGTCATTGGCCCATTCCCAGTAGACACCACTGCCGAGGCCTGAGGACTGGGCAAACAGGGACCGACGTACTGACCGTGTCTTACCTGAAATTAGAAAAGTGATTGTCAATTAGTGCACTAAACTACAGCTGCACTATTCAAGCATTACATGTAAAAATAAATCCACATTTTCGGCTAAATCCCAAAGTGGAGTCATAACAGGGCAAAGTGCCAAGTCCTCACAGTTAAGTACCCTTACATGTAGATGTCAGCAATGTAAATCCCATATAATCCTTGCCTTAATGCAAGCTCATCCCTCATGGCAGCCACTTCATTCATTTGGCTGATGCTACTACTTTATGATTTTGTTTTAAAGTAATTTCTTAGCATTGTCCGGAGGAACATTGAAACTGCTACACGCTCGTTGTAACACTGGTTTGTCATTGTTAATTTACAAGCTCTACTGCCCCTCATTCAAACTAATTACCTCGAATCAATTGAGCTAAAAGAAGCAAAACAATATGCTGATGTTACAGTCATGTGACGGGTTGCAGCAAGGTTATATAGACAAGTTAAACAAAACAAAGGAATTTAAGAGCCGGCTAACTTCACAACTTCATCCTTTACTTGGCTAATCTTAGCTTGCAGCTATGTAAACACTTATCAAAACAACAGCGCCCCTATAAGCTAACGCTAAGTGGCTAGCGTGGCCAGCCGGGCCTGGTGTATTTACAAGGTTTCGAGGCACAACATTATAAATATGATAACAGATGAAAGCTAACTTGAACTTGTTAAATGTATGAGATAGGCTCACCTGTGTCCTGTCGAAACTGTTTCAAGCTTGGTATGTCAATGAGATAAGGCGACAGGCTGGGGTCTGATTGTCCGAGACAGATGCTCGTTGAGCCGGGTGCTCCTCCTCTCTGGCCCCGCGGTGACAGACACCGCTCGATGTAGGCGCTCACTTTGCCGCTGTAAGGCCGCCAATAGCCCAGGTCATCCTGCCATTCCCATACCGCTATCATGGGCTGAGACTGTCCAACGGATCCAGAAGGCGTAGCCGACACAGAGGGCCCATTTCTAGACCCGTTTACCCTGGCGCAGGAGCCAGACACAATCGCCATATTCACCGAGATAGCTTAAGCTAACAACAACTCGTTCTGGTTAGCTGGTCAACTGATTGTGGCTACGACGAGAAAAAAGTCTGCCAGCCTGGCTAGCTCGGCTCGTTAAAACACTGCATGATGAATCTATTAGCACGCTTTTGAAGAAGATACGAGGTAAATGTTTGATGGTAGACAGCCTAGGTAAACATTTAAGTGCATGTTGACAAAGCTGATGCGTTCACAGGGCTTAGCAGCACACAGATAACGTTAGCTTTGTGAGAGCGTTACCAGGTTTCCTTCATCCTCTGCTGTTGCCTTCAGGGACCATCGGGAATATTGCCACTCGGCAGACGTTTGTGGGAATCAACAATAGATGGGAACTTTTTAATGCTGTCAAACGTAGGCTATAGTCCCACAATGCATCAGATAAACAAATTACCCTCTAATTACTTAAGGTGATAGTGATTTAGATTTTGAATGTTTCTTTGCACAGCATGAGGAGGTCTCTTTACCTTAAATATTGAATGATTGATGATAACACCAACTTAAACCCTAAAGGTTTTCCCACCTCGTTTTAGCGGGTGGAGACACTTCAAATATCTTCTAAAACTGAAATTATCCTAAGTGAATTCCACAACAATGAAATAAAACCATTGCCATTTTTTGTTTGGGAGGTGGGGGTGTTCTGATTATTTTAGGTGGACTAGAATTCATTGTGATAGCCCTGGCCAGTAGTACAGCTGCAGTCTTACTTCTGTCTTTCTTCTAAAATATGTTAAATAAAACAATCCAAAAAAAAGCAAATCCTCCTAATTTACTATTTTTTTTAAAGGCTTGAGCACACAGCCTTCCTGTCATCTAAATTAGTAGCTTACAAGATGCACCTGAAGGTCGCATTCTTCTTCTATCACAACAAACTTCTTCATTGTCCAGCCCTTGCTTCTTTCTCTGCTCCTTTATTTGCAGGGGATTAGATCCTCCTCTACAGTGTTGCTGCCATCAACTGGAAATGAATGGGTATGGCACAAATAACAGTCCATCTAAAATCTAAGCATGTTCCTCTAAAGCTGCAGGCTAATTATTTAAATAATCATTAGAGGGGAATGTGGAGGTGAAAATTAAAGTCTTTATAGTTTTCTGGCCTAAGCTGACATATAGTGTGTATTTAATCAGTTATTACTGTTATTACTGTTATCACTTATTACTTATCAAAGTCTATGATTTAATATATATAAAGCAAGCTCAACTAAATTGAATTTTGTCCACGATACCCAAGCATAACTGTTGCAAAATGGACACGTAAAATACAAAAGATGACAATAAACTTTCTGTTAGAGGAGAAGCAGTTAATTAAATGCACATAAAAGATAATAGAACCAGACAGCTCTGACATTGGTTTGAACATGGTTTAAATCAGTTCCCAAATGGGATTTGTGCTGTCCATTTAACCAATAAACGGAAGCATAATCGATGGCTAAACCCATGCCAAGTAGTCTTAAAATCACAAATAAAAAAAAATAGCATCTGGTGTTGCAATAGAAAACTAACATTGTTCAGTTCTGCCTTTGCAATATAACCATGAAACAATATTTTCACTTATAATGAACAACAAAACTGACAGATGTAAGCAGCCATTACTTGGTTTGAAGTCAGTGAGTCAAAAATTCAACAGTGAGAACATGACTTTGAGTCATTGTTTTGCAAGGTCATCTTCTCCGAGGTAGAATATTTGAAAGTCCCGAGGTCAGAACAGCGTCTGACAAGTTGCCATTTCGAAATCAAAAATAAAAGGTTGTCTCGATGGTGCCTCTGTTCAGCATAAACAAATGTGGTCTGACAGGTGTTAAGGCGAACAAGACAGACTGATGTTTAGGAGGTACATGCCTCACTCTCTCATTTGGACATCCACACCATCAATTTGTCATATGTGTAACAGACAAGCAGAAGCTAACACTGACATTATTTGACGCAAGATTAGAGTGTTAGTTAATCCAAATTACAAAAAACAACAACAATATCTTTCACTTTTCTCTATCTAGCTGTGAAAATAATGTTGTGAAATATCTGACTCTGAGATTTCTGCCTTCACCCAAACACAATGGAGGTGAATTTTGCTTGTTGTACACACAGCATTGGAAAGTGCCATTGGAAATATTCAACAGCAACAGAAAAACTGTCTCAGTAATAATCAACAGATCTAACAATCAGTAGGTTTCATGGGGAATATTTCCTCTAGAGAGTTAGACGATGTGGGCTGTACTGTAGCTGTGGGTCACACACCTCTAGAAATTGAGCTTGGCAGTGAGTGAAAGGAGACCGGAATAGTAGTAAGACAGATACAAGCACAACAAGGTCATAATACAAATCAGCTGAATCGGAAAGCTTAGAGTACACAGAATAGGCAGTGAACAATAGTATTATAAAAATAGCACCACCACATCTTAGTATGTAATTACTTGACTTGATAGATTTTTATTCATGCTGTTCAAAATGACAAGCAGCAGATAATGACATGCTGATATGTTTAACTTAATGGCAAAGTGACACATTGCACACAGTGGAACATTTTAATAGCAATAAATCACATACATAAACATATGGAAAAATATGGGCATGCAATTTTTAAGAAGGTCAGATGACGCAGATGTCAGCCACAATGGAAAAGTCGAGCTGTGTGCACTTGAGCTTCTGCCTTGAATGATAAAGCAGCAGAAAGCCTTGGTACAATTGATCAAGAAACAGGCTAACGGGAATGAAATATTGTGTTTACAGGAGGAGCGGGGAAAAAAGGTACAGGTATCTGCATTTCAATGGAAGTAAAGGGAAAAATTCAACTTTCAGAACTTGATCTGTGTCATATTTTTCCCATCTCGCTCCTAAAAGTGTGTCACCTCCATCGCTGTCAGCGGCGTCGCGGGTTTATGCGGCTCAGCAGTGAACATGGCGGTGGGAGGTGGGAATGTAACGAATGTGGAGAAAAGAATTTAAGGAGCGCTCGGAGCTCTGCTCACTTTAATACCTGTGCACACCTGGCAGCTGTTGGATTGTAAAGTGTGGAAGGTAAAAAAAAAAAAAAGAAGGTGATTCAGTCATCAGGACAGATTCACTCATCTCCAATCAGAGAACAGGGGTTACTGATACCCTTTCTCATACAGTAGACACACGATTCTACTGATGCACACTCTATAATCCACAATGAACCTATTCACACAAAGCTGCTGTCACATGTTAATCTCTGGATGTTGTTAGAAGAGACTCCAGTCTGCATTGTAGCTCCATACATCGTCGCTAAACTGTAGAATTACACAGACCTACATAACATGCAGGCTCTCTGTTTCTACAGTGCATTCAGAAAGTATTCAGACCCCTTCACTTAACATTTTGTTGTGTCTCAGCCTTATGCTAAAATCATTCAAATTCATTTCGTCCGTCATCAATCCAAGCTCAATACCCAGTAATGACAATGTGGAAACAGAAATTTATATTCTTTTTTCAAATGTATTAAAAAGGAAAAAACTGAAGTATCACATTGACATAAGTATTCAGACCCTTTACACAGGAGGTAGTTGAAGCACCTTTGGCAGCGATCACAGCCTTGAGTCTTCTTGGGTATGACGCCACAAGCTTTGCAAAACCTGGATTTGAGGATTTTCTGCCATTCTTCTCTGCAGATCCTCTCAAGCTCTGCCAGATTGGATGGAGATCATCAGTGGACAGCCATTTTCAGGTCTCTGCAGAGATGTTCGATTGGGTTCCGGTCAGGGCTCCGGCTGGGCCACTCAAGGACGATCACAGAGTTGTCCCTAAGCCACTGTGCCGTGTCTTGGCTGTGTGATTAGGGTCATTGTCCTGCTGGAAGGTGAATTTTCTTATCTGCCCTCTTCTCACTCCCATGTTTTTCCATGGTGTTCCCCTTCTTGGTGTTTTCCCTGTTTACACTTTGTATGCTGGAGAACATTAAATGCCTATAATACTACTCAAGTAGACTTCTTCGGCAGAACGAGCTGTGCCTGGAGCAGGTGACCATACAAAAAGATCTGTGACGAGCTGAAGTAGAAACCATTGGAAACCTAGTGTCCAGAGCAGGCAAAGGTTAATATGGACATCCGACATTGTAACATTATATATCTGACACAAAATGAAGAAAAACATAGTAGGTCCCCTTTAAATCACATGTTCATCTCTAATAGAGACACAAGTGAGCAGTGTCCAGTCTGCAGGTCAGGAGATGGCTCATGAAGGAGGGTTGGAGTGATGTGTGTTGACTTATTTGGACAGACCACCGAAATAGCTTTGATCCATGTGACTAGGTCTGAATGGTGGAAAAGTACTTGGTCTTTTCCAACGTTTCCTGAATGAAATGAGAAGTGCTGTTGCAGGGCATTGGAATAACATCTAATTTTCCACACCACTGTTCAAAACTCTTGTCTATTCAGATTTTGTGGTCAGGGGCCTTTGCACTCTGAATAGTGTCAATGACACGAAAGTGCACCAGTGCATTTAAATGAAACCTTTCATGGGCTGGGCTTATAAGGCGATGTGTTGCCTTTGAGGATGAAATAATGAAATATTTCCTTTTGGGAAACCAGGTCCCAGTGCAGCAGAAAGAGCCATGGCAGACTTCAGAGGGGCAGAACAATCTCCATTATCCAGTGGCTCCTGGCCCACATTGAGGCCATCAGTGTTAATGAAACGTCCTCTCCTTCACTCTTATTAGTGTGGCAGAGACTGTGGGGTAACTGCTTAGCCACTCATGCACCAGAACATCTGGCAGTGGAGCATCCCTCAATGGAAACTATGGTAGGCACTGAGCAGTCTCCTCCAAGACAAACAGGTGACGGCTAAAACAGGTCCAAATGTGGCAGAGGCTGAAGGGCAGGACTGAATATTTGTATGTTTTACAGAGAAATGCAGACCTCAGACTCAGGGGTAAGTTATACATGTAGGTATATTCAGGTCTCTTTGTGTGAAATAATCTTTGGGGCAGACCAAATAGACGTGACCTTCATCCAACACAAGGAGATTAAATGCCTGTTAAGAAGCTGTTAAGACAGTGACAATGAATTCACAGGTTCACAGGAAATATGTCAAAAAATAAATCTCCAAACATCCAGAAACCCCTCAACCCACTCATTCTCCACTCTCTCCCTGCCACCCGTGTGTGTTGGTTTGCTTTTCTTCTCCACCAAGGTTACATTTTCAACCGTGTCTGTCTGTTTGTTGATTTATTTGTCAAAAGGATTATGCAAAACACTGAACCGATTTGCACCAAACTTGGTGGAGGGATGGGGCATGGGTCAGGGACGAACCCATTCAATTTTGGTTTCGTTGTGTTTAGAGAATCAGATCCAGGTTTTTTTTTATTATCACTTTCCTTTACATCATGAGATTTTCAACATTTCCCTCAATTTCTTAGGAAATGTTTTGATCTGGATGTTAAAAAACAAAACAAAACAAAACAGACAAACAGACTTATTTATGATATCTAGGATTTTGTACACATTGGTGCAGAGCAGATAATCCAGATCTTGTGGAAGAAAATGTTTGGAGGTATGTGCTCTGCAGAGTGCCATTTTGCTTTTGTGTTATGATTACAGCTGCATGTCACATGGCCTTTATCTTTGATAACATATCCTGATGTGACTACTTTACATGCGAAAGCTTTTTCTCATTTATGAGCGCCATGTAAGAAATAATGAAATACAGTGAATGTCTTTCACAGTTGGAACTTTACTTGTGTCCAGCAATGAATGAATCTGAAATCTGTGTAAAGATGAAGGGGGTGGGGGTAACACACGAGGGTGGATTCTCTGTGTATTACATATTGTGCATTGTGGATAAGTTGACAATGGTGATTTCAGTCAAAAGCAATGCTTCTCATGTCCTGGTTTAAGTTAAGACATGTGCCTATCTGCATTCAACAGGAGGTAGCCATGCACAGTCATGTGGACAAAAATTGGACACTGGCTGGTGTGATGATTCAGAGGCTTCTGAGCATAACTGCGTGAGAGCATACCTTTTTCAGTGAGACACCCAAACAAATTTCTGAAAGCAAAACAGTTGGCTTTGAAGAAAATGTTCAGACAGTGTCTCATCATCCAGGCAGGGGCATGGAAAGGCTGACAGCTTAATGGGATTGTTAAGTTTAACTATGCGATGCAGAGTGTATTTTTGGCAAAGCAATGAAAGGCATGCTTTGCTTACAACCAATATGACAATATGGCTAACATGTTTACAGTTCAATCTGTCACACGTCACATTTTGTCAGAGATTACATGTTTCGACTGGCTGCACATGCAATATTTAAAGAGATACAGTTATAGCTGTGTAGTTTTGCAGTGGATTGGATTCGATTGTGAACTGGAGTTCTTTTTTTTCCCCCCTACAAAACATCACTAAATACCTTTGGAAGGAGATTATGTTATTTGGCTGTTTTGTTAAAAAACCCGGTAATCTCAGTTTTTCAGGAACCAAACTGAAAAACAACCACGATTTTAGTTTGACGACAATAGATTTGTGATACTATGGGACAGACTTTAAAAATGTTTCACGAGACCAAAAGGTAAATTAATTTTCTCAAATGACGGAGGAACATGTTATTCATAAACCAATCTGAACTCATGAAATCATCACAATTCAAGACACCATTGCTGTCTTGAATTGTGATGAGCATTGACCATGCTGAATGATCCTGAGGAGCACCATGGAGTCTCAAGAGTTCAGCAGTGCCAAAAGTCTTACCAAGGGAAGACAAATTAAAACTGCTAATGTTTTAAAGCCTTAAATGATTCAATTGAACTAAAGTGTGGTATTAAAATTAATTTGGGTGGAAATTCAAAAATGAACTGGGCCTGAAAGGCAGTCCCTGGTTTGATGAATAAATGCACAACAATGAACCTAATCTGTGACCTGACTGTGACCAATGAAAAACATACCAGGAGAAGAATATTACACTGAGTACAGCCACATCAGATGCACTGCTGGTGGGCCCAGATGGTTCAAAGAGTCTGCTACAGCAGGGAAGCAGAAATATAGAGGCAGTGTACAAAACTGAGGATGCTGAAGAACACCATCATTTCATGAAGTCAAAATAAATTCTTCAGTCATGTAAACAGGATTATAATGAGGACATTTCATATTTTTGCATCTTAAACCACTTCAGACTGTCTTGCAGGTTTAGAAATAGTGACATTACTGTCTGCATGTAAATACAACAATTTGCAACTTTGAATGACAACTCCTTTTAATAAACACATTTTGCTGTACAACACTGTTAGCTGTATCTACGTGTTACAATGGCACTCCTGGTTCCAGTCATCACACATTGAAGCAGGATGACAGGGATTTTAGCCTCTCCAAAATGTAAATTCAAATTACAAATGGGATTCATACATTCAGCACCCAAAGGCATGAATATATACAGGACGTAAAAATATGAATAAAAAAATAAAAAATAAAAAAAAACACATGTTGAGGGTGTTGTATATTCATACCTTGTGACTCAGCAGTTCTCAGATGAGAACATTTGTTGGTTGGAGTCTCCTCTCAGTTACAAAACTGTTGCTGTGCTGTTTCAAAGCGCAGATAATACACAATCCTCTCTCCAGCTTGTAAGGTCTACGGGATGCAGCCATCACGAAGCCTCATGCCTGTATCAGTTACTAACAGGCCACAACATACTCTGAATGTCTTCCGTCGCCAACCACAAGAAAGGATGAAGGCCTTACCTGAACTCCAGCAACCTTCGCTTTCTGCAACCGCTCTGCACCCCAGCCCCTCCTCCCAAGACAGGAAGTAAACCAAAATACTTCAGGGGTGAAGGTCATCAACAAAAAAGTTATTTCTCTGCAGCATGGCACCGTCATGGAGTCTGATCTCCACTCTCTGTCCCCTGATGTCTGCCCTCTGATTGGCTCATAGGTACAGTAAGACCCGCCTTCTTTAAGCTTAGCAAACCAATCAAAAGTTTAAATATAAGATATTGCTGGCACATCAGCGCTAATAATGACGATCCTCATGGTCTTTTGTTTTCGCATTATACACTTTATTCAGTTACGGAAAGTTTGTTTTCTAATTTGGTTTAATGTTCTGTCATATGTTTCTTTAATTTGCTAGTAACACTTACCTTTGTGTTGTTCTCACTAAGCTCCTCTGGCAAAAGGCCTGAAGCCTAGAAATTATGGCTTTTTATGTACAGCCCACAGGAAGTTGAGGAAGCCAAAGTCAATTAAAGTCTTAAAAATCTGTTTAACATTGTTATCATTTCTTGGAAGTTCGTTCTTTGTTTGAAGATATTTTCTTTGATTGGATATCTTGAGGTTGTTAGATGTTTAATGTTGTTGCTGGTGTTGTTAAAGTTCCCCCTTGTGTCTGTGTAAGACTAGTCCATGTGTATATTAACCCCCCTTGTGTGTCATTTGGAAGGTCAGGTCTGTTTAGTTTGGTTGAAGCTTTAGTTTCTTTATTTCTGAACTCGGACCCTAAATTTTGTATCTACTTTTCTTCTAGTTTGTAATGTTAGGATTAATAGAATTTTAGCATTTCATATCCAATTTTTTACGTTTTATTAAAGCAGGTTTTCTCTTTACACCTTTGCCCTTTTTGCCTTTTTTTGCTCAGTCCCAGACACTGAGCATTTTGAAACAATTCTTAAAGGAGCTATTTGTAAGTTCTTCTATTGCTACATAGCCAGTGTTAGCATTAACAGCTGTTTACTTACCAGTCTAGAAGAAATGCTGCAAGTTCAGCATCAAATTTTATTGCTATACTCACCAACGGTTGTCTCTAGTGGTGGAAACCAACGGCAATGTTAACTCTTGCCTCTATCACGTGTTTCCTTCAACTGAACCAGATAGCCTTGGCCCGTCTCATCACTTTCCGATAGCGACTCACTCCAATGTGCCCTGAAGATGTAGCGCTGCTTAGATTGTTTATTATAACCTCTTGTTGTAGGAAACCTACAAATAGCCCCTTCAGAGCAGTGACCAAAAGACTGGTTGTTTTTCATTATTTCATTTATCTGTTTATTTTTGCAGTCTGATGAAATGTATTTATAACCATGCTGCAATATAAAGAGGATGTTGTGTATGAAGATGCTGGCTTGTTAGTCCAGTTGCAGCCCTAAATCCCGGGCAGCCCAGTATTAGCATGATAAGAATATTTCATCTGAACTTTAATATTTTTTTTTATACAGTTGAATGTGGATAAGTGGGTTAATCTTAACCACAGTCTAGTCAAAAGTACTGGAGAGAGCTGTTCAAGCAAACTACAGGTTTAAAGCCGATAGCATCCATAACCTCTTTTCAGCTGTACTAACATTAAGCCTGCAGAGACACAGTCAGAGTCTCCAGTGATACAGTGTCCGAATGATTCTGCTGTACAGTCTCTGGCAAAGATAAGCCTTTCTTAATAGTCTTAAGTCCAGATTGGGTTAAGACATATCAGCAGTGAATAAAGGAGGAGTGATAGCAGATGTGACACCATGAAGGGTTAAAAATGAATAAATATAAGAAATACAGGAAGCAAGATTTTCAAATGCAGTATACGGCACAAAGACTACATTTAAAATGATAATGTAAAGTGAGCTCAGAGAAATGTAAATAATGTAAATGTGGAAGCAGCGGAGGGTAAGAAAAATGAAAGAGAAGAAAAAAATCTACAATAACAGAGACGCAATTTCAGTAGCATTGGAGGCAATGAAAGACTCGGAAACTTCATACATTGTGAACATAATAAAGAGCAGATGCCGGGGTTAACTCCGGGTGATCACAGGATTAATGTGTAAAATGAGGTCATTGCCACCAGGAGAGCCAAAGAGGAGGCTAGTATTCGTCCTGATTCTCTGAAAAAGATGGCCTTAAGAATAACTCTCATTTTACACAGTTTTTTATACCTGTGCATATGACCGGGCTGCCACAGTCACTGGTAGGCAGTGCAAAGCAACACTGATATCATGGCCTCTATATGGGTTGAATAGGTTATTTCTTAACATGAATATTATCATCTATGATGAACCTTTGGGTAACACACGCATGAATAGCCTTAGGCTGTTGTTACAGTAATGTTTCCTGACAATAATGTCAATTGTTGTTGAATTTATTGAAGCACAAGTGGACATATTCTATGCTGTTTTAAATAGTATAAAATAGCAAAATTCATATTCACAAACCATGTGTGCTGCAAGGATATGATTCAATTACACACAGCCTTCAAGACAACAGATTACTGCACTATACTGTGTGTGGGGGAAGTCAATGACTTCCTTGTTTTGAGTCCGACAGTCTCTGATGAATATGAAATTCAGAAAATAATCATTTATTTTTCGTGAAACTGTAATTTGAGCATGATGTGTGTTTGTACAAACAGTAGTAATGGTCATTTTCAGGGTCAGTGTCCTTGGCGGCATACAAGTGCCTCAGCATTTGAAAATAAATAAACAGAAATGTTTTCTAAAACATGTTTCAATGCCAAACTAAGAGTTGTAATAAAGTACAGGCCAAATGAAATAATTTAACCAGTGAAAACTGTATTCATTTTTTTTCTCCCTGATTAATCAGACCTCAAACCTTGTGGTAACATTCTAGCCACATTCCAGACCGTTTAAACAAGGATTGATTAAACCTGTATCAATAGATTGTTTTGGCATAGATTAGATCCACGTAGCCGTAAAGGCTGTAATAAATCGGTTTACAGAACTGCCATTTTCTTTCAGTTGTGGTGTAAATGGGAATTTTTTTCATGCCATTCATGTGCGTGTGGGGAGCCAACAGGAAGTCAGCCGGAAAGAAAAGCCAAAGAAAGACTTTGGTGTGCATGAAAATGTGAAAGCTCTTTCACCAAATGTGCGTGGTGAGGAGCCTTTCATCGGCGTGAATGGCGTGCCATCGAGGAACAGTGTATCCTGTTCTCTTAATACCTCCATAAACAAACCCACACCTGCAGCAGAGACACAGCACACAGTGGAGTGGCACAGTCTGCGGAAATATTGAATTAAAACACTGATTTTGCTTCAGGGAAAACGTTTATCATTCCAGGCAGATGGAAGACATCTGTGTGGTCATGAAAATACTTTTTAAGATTCAACCTGCTGCTGGATAAAGCATAAAAGATAAGTTTAACTTCTTCCCTGGGGTTTTGTACGGTATGGGGCTGAATGAGGTCGCGGATGCGGCTACAGTCAAGGTACAGAAGGGTGAGGGCAGTCTTTGTTTTCCTGTCGTTGGGAAATCTTCAATATAACAACAGTTTCTTCCTCTGGGCCATCAGAACTCCAAACTCCATAAATGTGCACTCATAACCGTCATCTGCTGACCTATTTTAATCATCACTATATTTTAATATTCACTGTGAATAATAGCTACTCAGCAAAGCACTCTTCCATTTCTTTTAAGTATTTATTATATTTCTAAAGTACAATACTCTTTTACGTGCAATATTCTTTTGTGTTCTTTTGTCTGTTTTTGTGTTTTTACTGTTTTTACTGTTTGCACTGATCAGGGGTCTCTCTTTGAATTTCTATTTTTGTTCTATTTCTGTTCTATTCTATAAAAACATATCACAACTTTGTGTTCCTTATGTCACAGCTATGAAGGAAATGCGACACATATGGGAGAATATTTTACATCCGGATACGTTGCTCATCAATCAGTGGTGTAGACTGAACTATGTACATTTACGTAAGGCTTTCAGCAATCTAGTCTCTCTCTTGTGCTCTTCTCCCCCCCCTAAAAATGATGCATGCTTATATATGTTTTTCTTATTAATTTGAATGTCCATTTAGGAAAAGTGGTCTCAGATGTTTGAACCCCGCTGTATATAACATCAACATATATTGACAGGCTTTGGGATGTCTGTAGCTTTTAGTTTGCAAAATTAGAGAAGATGAGATGTGTTTTAACTGGTTGATGATATGTTGCAACTGTGTGTGCACATATATCGCAGCATTTGTCTCTGTGGAGAAAAATCAACAACTTTTCATTTTGTTCCCCAAGAGTGACCAAACATCGGATTCCCTGCTTGATAAGTGGCCTTTAATAAAATTCATCAGTTGTTGCTGCTCTCAGCAATAAGATTACAAGTATATTTTCTCTGACAGCCTGAAGTACAACATTAAATTGTCAGTAATTCCTTCATGCATTGTGCTTTACCACAATCTCCTTTAATAGCACTAATCTGCTCATTAAACCACGGACAGCTGTTGACATTATGTTTTAGCTGGATTAAAGAGAAGCAGTATCATCAAGTGCTGCCAAGAAAAAAATGTGTTAAACAGTAAAAGATAGTCAATTAAAAGTCTAAATTAGTGGTGAGAAGTTATTTGCATGAGTGGATAGCAGAGCTGCTCATCACATGCTGAACGTCACAGATGGAAGAGGAAAACTTTCAAGCACCTCTGGAGTGATATGCACATCAGATATAGATCTTGGCCTTTTAATTACACGCTTTATAGATGTGTAAACATGTCAATATCTGCCATGCTCTCAGAGGTCATTGTAATGACGCAAGCAGCTCCAGGTGTGACAGCGCCTGTTTCACACAAATTTCACACTGTGCTACAATTGCCGCACTCAGTCCAAGAGCAGACAGCACGCTGGGCCTGAGCTCAACACTTTGAAACACTCGTGTGTCCTTTGTGTACAGTCTCTGGTAGTTTTGCCTTTTAACTCTTCAGAATTACAAATCTCCTTCCCTTCAAGAAATGTCCTGTGGAGGAACCGTGGCTCTCAAACTGTGCCACAACCTCAGTGTGTGGGTGCAGGACCACGGGAAAAATGTAGTGTAGAAGCAGTGCTGAATGAACAATAAACTGTGTTTTCACACTGGCAAGGGTATCAAGATACAGGTTAGAAACAATTCCTTCAGCAAAATGGCATGTAAAATAAAAGAAAGGTGGATATTTGACAGGAAAACAGGTGGTGCTCAGCAAGCAAACAAACATCTATTGATCCTAATCACTTATAACCGAGGTCAAGAAAGCTTGAGCGGTGTTGTTCTCTGTACAAAAACAGTGCAAAGTACTTTTATGGGGGCTTATGTGCCAGACCAGACTATTTTTTAGCTGGGAGCAGTTGCCAGGCAACGAGCACAGATCCCAAGAAGTTACTGGTTTTGGCCAAGAAATCGTCTGACACCTAACCCCCATAAAACTGGATTAAACAAAGGAGATAAACAGACGGATGACGAATTAAAGGAAAAACATGAAAAATGAAAAAGGACTCGTGGATGGTTTGATGAGTATGAAAACGATGAATCGTGTGCTACGACCTTCACAGTCACCCCAATTGGACACCTGTGGGAGATTTTATAGCGACGTGTTAGACTGCGTTTCTCCACCACCATCATTAAAACACCAAATGAGAGAATATCTGTTGGAAGAATAGTGCTCATCCGTCCAGCAGAGACTTGAAGAACCAACACCAAGGGACAGTGAAGCCGTTCTGGCAGCACATGGTGCATCAACACCTTTCTAAGACACTTGATGTTGGCTTTTCCTTTCATTTCTCACCTGTCTGTGTGTTAATTGCTGCTTTTTAGTTGGTATAGGTGTAGGTCTGTTACCTTTGGACACAGCTGTTTCCAGTCTTTATGCTAAGCTAAGCTAACACAAACCAGCCTCCAAGAAATTACATTTCCACAGCACTAAATTACCATAAATGTTGTGATGACAAATGTAGTCTAACTGCTGGCTGGATCATGTTAGGAGGACATTTTTTTTTGTGTGTGTGTGTTTTTAACTGAAATTTTAGAATCTGAGAATCTAGTGATTTCCTGAGAATAGCAGAGTTTAATATGACTGGGTGCTAAACCAACGTTCCCTCAGCTCACCTGAGGAGGAGACGTTCACTGTGATGACATGAACAGTAACTCTACCCTGAGCCTGAGGTTTTGACATCTCAGTGAGATCTGGCCCGCTGCGGAGTGGGAGGACTCACTCACAGGCCTTTTGCCTCATCTCGTCGTCTGTGAAATTGAGTTTTTCTGCTGTTGCCTCATTGAAAACAGAACTCAGATCTGAGCTAAACATTAAACACGACTGAGAGTGGCAGCATGAAGACTGCGAGTCTGTTTTGAAAGCTGGTGCAGTCTAAAAGAGGCTCTGTGATGACGGACTGGACTGAAGTTCTTACAGAGCGAGTTCACTTTCATCTGACTCCTAAAGTGACTGTGCTTGTTTTTTTTTTTTTTTGCTGTGACTGTCTAAAGTGATCGCAATTCATCTTATATACGTACAATATGTATATTTACGTTTCCTTTTACCTTTGAATTTTTCATGCAGACAAGAGAAGAAAGTTGAAGTGGGCAAAGTTTAGCTTGGATTTTTCTTCTGCACGACACAAACTGATGTAAGGCGGAAAGGAAACATGGCTCATATTCTTGACAGTGTTATTTAAATAAAAGATCTGTATTTGACTCGTCCTGGAAAACTTTTTTGCCAAGACCAAAAACAAACTGTCCTTTTCTGCAAAATTCTTTCAACCTTTAAAACAGAAGATCTTTTATTTTTTTTCCCCCTTTATCTGACGTGTCCTTGGAAGGGAAGCAGGTAAATGTGTGAACGCAATCAGAAACAACTGGATCCCAGCTTCAGACTCATCAGCTGTGACCGGCATTTCACGGGTCATATGTGTCACCTTTTAGTCGAATCTGATGAGCCTCAGATAGAAGTGATCTGTCTCCCGTGTGAATGCCAGACCCCGCCAGATAAGAGTCTCTGTCTTTCACAGGGCCATGTGGCTGCAGGGGTCTGTCTTTCAATCTGTGCACATCTTTGTTCGCAGTCTCAGTCGAGCTTCTGAAAATGCAGCCAGCAGGTTTCCAGTGGCTCCCTTCCTGTCGCAGAGTAAGAGCAGCTCCTTGCCCTTAGGAGGATGAATCTGCTGAAACGGGTAGTTTTAGCACCGGCTCAATACTGATCTCTTGGGGACCCCCGTTATGCTTTAATTGTCTGGAAAGACTCCCGCTGTGCACTTACACATGTCCACCCGTTCCCCCTCACCAGAGGGTCTCTCAAGAGGTTAGAGATGTCTGCGTAATATGTAAAGAGGAACATGAGGAGTGGTGCACTTCTTCAAATAACTGTGCCCTCGGTGTTACTGAAAAGTTCGACCTCTGCTGGAGCTGCAAAGGAGTTTTTTTTTTTTTTTTTTTGATGTGCAAGTAGCTATGTACTGTAGTTTGCATCTCATATTCCAGCAGCACAAGCACGAAGACACAAATACACGGAGCGCTGCAGTGATATACATTGATCCTTCCTGCGGAGTACAGCAGCTGCTGGCGGTGTAACGTAAAAGAATGTGCTATAAAAAGATGAGAATACCACAGTTTTTTGGCCACAGTGCAACAAGCTGCAAACACAACACTGTATATTATCACTGTATGAAGTTGATATAGCAAACATCTTAGCAAGGAGTTGCCTGTTAACACTTTATCATTCATTTGGAGTCATATTTCTGGCCACCTGAGTCCAGTATGTCTGTTATTTATTCGGCTCTCCACTGACTCCTGAGGGAAGCATCCTGCTCCACTATGTTAACAAGCTAGTCTCCAACTCTGTTTGCTTGTCAGGTAGCATTCAATGGGCTTTTTTTTTTTTTTTCACTTAAAAACAGCTGCCTTTTGCGGCTGAATCAACACAGTGAAGTTGTAGCCTGTAAAAGCTGAACTACGACTTTAAAGTGCTAAAAGGTTCCAAAGAGCTGCGAGGAAATGTCAAAATTTCATCCACTGTTAATACAGAAATATAGTGTCATGGTTCTGCTCGTTCACCCTTTCATTCATTCAGTCCGGTTGTTTTGTACATACATGTTCTAATTCTGTCGTCACCTCAGACCTTGCCACTCTCCCCCTGCACACTCACCTGCTCACCCGTTCCCTGTTCCATCATTAGCTCACTAGTATATACACTGGTCTGTTTGCTCTCTGCCAGATTATCTTTTTGCCACATGCCTCAGCCTGACCCTTTGTACTCTGTTCGCCTGCTTGGATTTTTGTATCCTTGTTAAACACTCTTCACATCTGCCTCCTGAGTCGTGCTCGCTGGTCCCTTCCCTGAGAACCGTGAGCAAAGCAAAGCCTTTTTTTTTTCAAGTTAAACTGGTTTCAACTTTGGCACCTAACTATATATATTGACATTATTAAAGGCCCTTAATAACTCACCGTTACATACCTCTGCTATGTTTGATGTGGACCTGAAAACATAAACCAGTCAAATCAAGAATATTGACTAAGGGATGTCTAGATGTACTGTAGTGTAGCTCACACACATCCACATTCAAACATTGTACATTTTCATGTCTGCTCTGAGATGTGCGTAATTCTTCCAGATTAAAGTTACAGAGATCTGGGGCTGTTGCAGCAGCAGTGATTTGACTCTAACCTGGCAGAACATCGTGTTGACAAAAGTAAATCACACTGACAAAGGAAGCAAAGAAATCCACAAAAAAACCTAACCTAACCTAAAACCTTCATGCCTAATGAGAGTCCACACTCTGACTCAGACCACTCAGCTCTATAGGAAATTAATGGACCTGGTGACAAGATAATTTTAATTGCTCGCAGAGTGGACATTGGGTCATTGGCTGCACACTGCTGTGTCAGAGTAGTTTAGGTGGGTTTGGATCTCATCAGTTCTCAGAGAGGAAGCAGACTGGGATGGTGGTGATGGATTAAATAAAAAAAGCTTATTTGCTCTCACCTCCTTTTTATGCCTCTGCGCCCGGTGACAGCCATATTGTTTTTGGGTTGTACGTCTGTCCGTCCGTCCCATTCTCGTGGACATGATATTTCAGTAACGCCTTGAACGAATTTCTTCAAATTTGAACAAATGTCCACTTGGAGTCCAGGATGAACTGATTTTGGTGGTCAAAGGTCAAAGGTCAAGGTCACAGTGACCTCATAAAACGCAGTGTTGACCTTGAAAACGATATATCTTGGGCCTTGAGGGAATTTCTTCAAATTTGGTACAAAGGTTCATCTGGGACTCAAGGATGAACTGATGTGACTCCGGATAAACAGACATGCAATCTGAAACTAGTCTGAGTGGCGGAGGCATACAACTGTGAGGCGGGAATTCTAGTTTTCACATTTCCGCATCAGTACTAAAACTGTTAAAAGGATAGATGCACCGTAACTTGCACCCTGGCAAAGATGGAAATGAGTGAACACAATATGTTATGCTCGACCACATGAATACAAGGAGAGAGGTAATAAATTGGTTCTCACATCATTGGGTTTTTGATTATACAGTAAAAGCATGGGTGAGGACAATTATGTTGCTGGAGCATCTAGAGCATTTCAAGGTTCAAAACTCTATTTGTATGTGTAAAGTATCTAGTCATTGCTTACTCTCAACATACATTAAGTAGTGCATTTCAACATGTGTGCTGTGACTGCAGCACACAGCTGTATCAAATACTTTTGTTGGTGAAACCAAGCCACACCTGTCTGTCAAGGAAAACAACTTTTCTTTACAAATTCTTTGGAAAGAGTTTTCCCACTTTATTTTTTTTAACATTTGCTTAAATGAGAGTCAACCTCATGTTGGTGCTACAGAAAAAGTAAGTCATAGGATTATTTTCATAAGACATTACTTTCTTCCAATCTATCCTGTAGATGTAATTTTAGTGCATTTCACCAAAGGCATTTGGATTCATCCTCGTGGCACCATCTGCACCAAATGTCATGCAGGCAATCCATCCCATGGGTGTAAAGATATATCACTAAAAAACTAAAATGTCAACCTGTTGGTGGCACTAAAGGGAAAGGCAGAGAATCACCTGTTTCAGTAGACTTCCTTATCTGGGGACGGCCTCTTTCCCAACTTCATACATTAAATGTTTACACAATGGCAGCCCATCTGAAACTAAGGAGGTATTTCACTCTTGGTTTAAATATGACTAAATCCTGATTGGTGCATTGAAGTACATGACATCACCTTTCTCCAACTATAAAACAAGTGAGTACAGCAGAAACAAAAACACAAACATAAACAGAAATCTATTACACTGAATAACTACATAAAACTTGAATGGCTAAATAAATTAACAAATCCCAGACCCCATCTTTATTCAAGACTCAGAACACCAAACAGAAGCCACTATGTTGGCAATGTAAAGACAAAAACGTGTCAAATGCTGCATGAGCTTAAAGAAATGTTGCAAATGACAGTGTGATAGCTAACACACTAGTGCCTGCATCAAACAACTGCGCTCAGTAATGCCAAGGACTGTTGAGTACAACCAGCTGTGATATTAATCCATTACGCTGCATCAAAAGGAGCAAATCTGACTAAATGTAAAAACCTGTGAGCACAAGAAATTCACGCACAGACATGTGGTCCACACTTGGTGAGAGAATTTGTAAGCACATTTCACAAAATTAATGTATTTAGTTTTTGAGGTGACAATGGGAAGGTGCAAGATTTGACTTCGGTAAATAGGTAATTGTAAGTGGTATTAAATTCCCCAGGGAAGCATATCGTGACTCATCACCATAAATGACCCTTATCTTTTCAGAGGCACACAAGTTTACAGAAATAAGTCCTTCACTTGACAATTAGTCTTTTGTAAATGTCAGAGGATGCAATGACAGATTGTGGAGTCAAATGCATTAACAAACCATTAACAGTCATGTCATACCTGCAGCAGTGAAGCCTGCAGCAGCCTGTCTTCCCCCAGCCTCAGTGGGGAACCACAGGCTGCTCTCTCACCTGGCTGCCTGCTGCTGCTGCTGTGCTGCGGCTCAGGTGCTCTAACTGGAAAATTGCAAGTGACTTGATTTGCATAAGTGATCCTGATAAATTAGCTGCTAAAGCTGAGAAACTTAACAAACACAGTTTGTTTTTTTTTGGGGGGGGGGCACAGTGGGATCTATGTGCCTGTTAGCGGCCCTTGAAAAAAGATAATGAGATGTGCCTCTTTCTGCATTATAAACAGGCTACAAGTAAGAAATTAAAGATTTATCACATTTTGAAGTCCAGCAATTTTGACTTTTCCTTGCTCTGCTAGAGCATTAACTTGCCTTTAACAATAAGCCACGAATACGAAGTTAAGAGTAATCACGACTAGCTCTTTGCGCCCAACATCAAACAGACATTTACCACAATGGAACCAACTCCAAAAGCTACATTTATTTTTTTTTTTTACTTATTATCAAAAGCTACATTTAAACCAAGTGTTTAAAATGTAAATGTGTTGGCAATTTTATATGTTGGTCTTGTGTCTGAACAAAGGTCTGAGTCACTTTCAAGTTGCTGCATGGTTCGGCAAACTTGCAGCTGCAAACCTCTGCAATTACGTTATTGCTGCTGGCATGTGGACCAGACCACCATGTGATGGTCTGCAGCTGTGCATACTGTGTAAAGTTCCTTGTTGACCCGATTAGAAACAATAAGAACAAGAAAGTAAATAGCAAACTAGCCAAGTGTCAGGTGCAGCTCTTCCCTGCTTTCTTTAACTTCCAGGCCTTCCCATGTGCTCTGCACATTTGTCCACGGCTCACGCTACTGTGTCGGAGAGCAAAGGCAGCTCCTGCACAGACAAGAGAGCAGCTGACGTAAAGATTATATTGTGGACAGTGTGCACAGAGCCTCAGAGTGGAGATACAGAGAGAGAGAGAGAGAGAGAGAGAGAGAGAGAGAGAGAGAGAGCGAGAGAGAGAGAGAGAGAGAGAGAGAGAGAGATGGATCGGTGCAGGAACCATGCTGAGACCTTTATTAAATCACACCTGTTACATTTCTGTTATTCCCTCAGTTTCAAGTTGGTGATATTCTTCTCCTGTCAGATTAAGTGCGTAACTATATTATCCTCCTAAACAGAGAGAAAAAGACACCAGTGATAATTGGACAAGCACTGTCTCCCTACATTTGTTTTAATCTATAACTGCAGGAGTGAAATACGGCAAAATACTACGACATAGCATGTGAGCAAATAGGAATTAAATGAGAGTCCCAACTTAACACCCTGTTCCCCTGCGTGTGTGTGTGTGCACTGTTAGATATTGTAAAATAAAATAAGCAGGAGAATGGCCAAATCGGTAAAATCCATCTCTATTAGACGGCTGAGAAAAAATCTTCCTTTTCAATATCATTTTTCATCTCAATGCTATTCTTTTCACTGAATTCCTATCACACACTTAATGGCCTTCCATGTATGAATGAGGCGATTGTGGAACATTCATGTAAGTTCACCTGTAGCACTATGCTTTCCATGTGTGAAGAGGGCTATTATAATTGACTTATTGGACTCTGTTTGTAACCTCATGGTAGACATTTAACTTAATCACATTTCATGATATTGAAATCTTAAGTATGACATAATATGATAACATTTCCACAGAGCATGTGGAATACAAAGTAACTAATACACCTACTGTATATGCAATGCAACCATTTTCTATGTTAGCTGTGTGAAAACTCAGATGCCTATTAAAGTCTCACAGTGCTTAATAATATTAAAGGATAGGTTCATAGTTAAAATAAGTCTATCTTAAAACAACAGTCAGGTGCCCATATGTACAATGAAACAGGTTTCCCCCCGATCCTCCTGTTCATACAGCCCATTACAAGATTCCCTCCTGAGGCTCTTTCAGTGTAAGTGATGGGGCACAAAATCCACAGTCCTTGTTTAGTGGGAAAAGTTTCTCTGAAGCTATCTCTTCCAAAATTATACTTGTTTTATTTTGAAAATCCCTTCCGTGTCTCCAAAGTCAGTGTTTCCCTGTTGCAGTAGAAAGATAGTATTAACTTTAGAAGATATGTCTAAGCTGAATAGCTGAAGCTTCTTATTAGCCTTAGATGAAGATTTGAAGACATTTTTGAAAAGAGGCAGGGCTATAGATTATGTCTCAAAATTTACACTAAAATCTGATTGGGAAGGGATCATGTGATGTCCAATATGAACATTGTTCATTGTAGGCACCTCACTATTGTTTTAAGACAGAATTGAAAAATTGTGAGCCTATCCTTTAATGTACTGATTCTGTAAATAAAAGACAGATATAGAGTATGAGAGACTCTTACTGGCCCCCTACCAAAATAAGGGCCAGTCTGCCTGGCAGCGCTCAAATGAAGCCGTGACTAGGCAGGAGCGTTTGCTCTTTCTTTGGTAGGATACTTTCCCCTTTGATGAAGAGGAGGCGGGTAAGCAACTCACGTGATTAATTTTTGTCTGCGATGCCCGGTTTTAGCTGCATCAAGTTCACCAGACCGAACATGGACGAGACCGGAATTTAGCAGTCTTTCCTTTAAAATAAAAGCATAACAAACCACCTCATTTAGGTAGGTTACTAGCCTGATTTTCAGACTAAAATGAACCGCAGAGGTCTGGAGCCTGAAAATACATGTACAAGCTTGAGGAATTTCAGCTGAAGCCTAAAACACATTCTTATAAAAGTCTATTTTCAAGTCATTTTGAAAAAGGTCTTTTATAATGTGTTTGCTATTATGGCCCATAAATTAGGGGTTATTAGGGATCAATCTTAAACCTACAGTCAATATTTTCTCTCAAATCTCTCCTTAAACGCAGACTTTGGTCTGATTTTAAATGTTTTCATTGCATTATCTTAGCATATAAGCCTGTAAACAGCAGCAGCAAATATAATTAAACGAATAATAATAATAATAATAATAAGTATAATAATAACAGTAATGTTAATATTAATAATTATAATGATGGCATTATGATTATCAGTATTATGTGTATGTTTAAAAGTATTGAATACAAAGACACTGTGAATGTATTTAACTACTGGATAACGTTGCTCAAGATGAAAACAGCCTGCAAAAAAAAAAGAAATTCTACTTTTACGTTTTATTTTGAAAGTACTCACCGGATATGTCTTTTACGCTGTAGCGGACTTAACGAGCGCGAGCTACTGCTCTGTGTGTTTTAAGGTGAACACGTTTAGTTTGGAGCGGAGTTAAAAACCCGGACCACGGCTGCTTTGGTGAAGACAGCGTCTAAATTAGCTTCGTACCCGGCAGGAACACCGCAGACAGGTGCGGTCAAGTCCGATAACTGGGATTCAAACACCGAAACAGAGAGTTTCGTCGGACTTGGCTGTGTTTCAGACTCCGGTAAAGCGGCACCGACGATGCTCCGCTCCGGCTCCCGTGCTTAACATCACAAAGTAAAACGGAATAAGAAAAGTAGCGGAGGTTTTTTTTTTTTGGACATTCCTTGTTCTTGTAATGTTAGCATGACGATTCCCGGCTGAGCGACTGTCGCAACACGCTGCGGTAGGTGAACTACTGGAAACCTGAGGGGAAAAAGCGAGTTTTTTTTTTTTTTTTTTCTCCCCTTTTTTTCCTCTTCTTCTTCTTCTTCTTTTTCGCAGCCAACCCCCCCGGAGCTTTTCATGTGGGTTATGTGGGTGAAATTTCACCGTGAAACAGCTCACAATGTTATTTCCACCTTCTTCTCTCGGCTGTGGGGTTTAAATGAATCCAGAGGAAGTCAGTGACAGCTGAAGCAGAGCGGTGCGGATCCGTCGGATGCCTCTCTTCGCCCTCCTCTCCATCACCGTGTCCACGATTTGCGCAAGGAATTTTCATGTTTGAATTTTTAATTGGAGAATGAGTATTCACACAGATACATTCTCATGGCTTTTCTCACCTGCTTTTTATTCAGATTAATCTAGTCCCTTTTTGGGTTAAACGCGCAGGATCCCTGTGTTTTGAGCCAGGACGCGCGTCATCTCTCCACTGATGTCCACTGATTTATGATTTTTTGGGGGGGGCATTTGTCGGCTTTCGCGCAAGGACTTGGATCCGTTTCAGGAACACTGGGTTTCTTTTCCTCCCTTGTTGCCCAATTTGGAGCAGGATACTCTTAACTTTCTTCTCCCATGTGGAAAAAAACCGCTGTCTTTTGCTTGGAGAAGACGCGGTTTGGCCGTGCCTTAGATTTGATTCTCGCAAAGACACTGTATAGACTGTATCTGGGCAATAACATTTCTGAAGCCCCTGGAGTGAGGTGTCACACACGCTGTCTGACACACACACACACACTAACGCGCAGATAACATATCTGTCTATTGCGCATTATCAAACTTAAGACCCTTGGGAGAACTGCAACAGCATCGTGTGGAGGCTAACACCCGCAGAGAGGTTTGTTTATCCAACATCGGCCACTGGAACAACTGGGATTTTACATCCACCCGCTGGGATTTCTACCATGACAGGTGTACGGGATTTCAGATGGACTCTCCTCCTCTGTGTGGCGGCGCTTTCATATGGTGAGTGAACCCCCCCCCCCACTCTCCCCTCCTCCCACCCTGCGCCCCCCCCTCCTCCCCCCTTCCATGCTAACAGGCTTTCATGATCTTAATTGTGTGGCATAGAAAAGTAATTGTGCCAGATTTCTGCAACATGCTACTGCAGAGGTAGCTGCTGTTCTGATTGGTCATTTTAGGAGATGGGAACAGGTGCAAACATGATTCTGTTGCACATTTTAGAAGAACTTCCACAAATGTCTCAACCACAGTGCAAGCTCCTGTCAGAGTGTTAGGGTACTTCAGGTATGTTTTCCCTCTGAGGTTACTCGAAGCTGGTGCAGGAAAGAATAATAAAGAATCTGCACTACATGTCATGTTTATTATCATTATTATTATTGTTTGAACAGATGCATCTCAGTGCCACCAGGTTACCATTCACAGGGGGCACCACTAGTTGCACTCCAAAACACTAATCCTCCTTAAATATCCAACTCCTTTTTATTGAAGCAGCAGCAGCAGCAGCAGCAGCAGCAGCATCAGCAGCAGCAACACAGCCCTGTTTCCAGCTGTAGGCTCAGTATGACATTGCAATGCATGGATTAAGTGTAGTGCTGAGAGGCAAACTGGGTAGAGACACCTTACGGTACAGTCTCTGTTTATCAATTGCAGCCCTAGTTAAAGGCGCTCAAATGTAAACACCTGAGACTAATTCAGGTCAGTTCAGTTTTATCAGTCATATGTAGGTTAGCACAGGGTCAACGGTGCAATAAAATGTGCTGGACGACAAAACGGGTCAGGTCAGCAATAAGAGCACTAGTCGTGTAAAATATAAATTAAATGGGATGAGATTTGAATAAAATGTAGCACTATATACATATATGAAAAGGTGTAAAAGTAAAGGTGACAAGGTGGTGTGGTATGTAGCAGTCCTGGTTCAATAGCAGCAGTCATGGTTTTTATGTAAGCAGTGCAGTAAACGGTAAACAGCGCAGATAAGCAGAACAGTTCCCGTGTCAGACTGTGGTGCAGCCCGTCGATGGTGCACCAGCAGAAGTTCGTGAGGATGCAGCCGTTCATGCCGAACCTCCTCAGTCTCCTCAGGGACATAGAGTGGCTGCCTCGTTTTTCTTAACCATAGTGTACGTTTGTAGTGGCCAGTAGGGGTCTTCGGTGTTGTGCATGCTGTGGAGCTTGAAGGTGCTGACTTTTGAGCTCAGCATCACCAATGTGGACGGGGAGATGTCCACCCCTCCTGTAATCTACGATAATCTCTTTAGAGAGGTCGCTCTCCTGGCACTGGCTGGCAAGTGTCTTCAAATCCTCTCTGTAGGCCCTCTCATGCCTCCAGGATGGTCGTGCTGTCTAGCCAACTTAATGATGATGTTGGAACTGAACACACAAACACACCACCCTGCGGTACACCTGTCAGTGTGGAGGAGGTGTGGCTGTCGATTTTCAGCACCTGCGGCCTGCCCGCCAGGAAGTCGAATATCTAGCTGCAGGATGGACATCTCCAGTCCAAAATCAGTGAACTTAGAGTCGAGTTTTGAGAGAATGATGGTCTTGAATGCTGAGCTGTAATCAATGAAAAGCATTCTCACATGTATTTCCTTTGTCCAGTGTAGTGTGTGTCGTCCTGTTTGGTCTGTGTGCTAACTGAATAGGGTCCGAAAGGGAGGAACAGATGTGGGTTATGAGTAGTCGCTGGAAGCACTTGATGCGTTTAAACTGGACACCACTGGTTTCTCGGGGACAGGATCTATAGCGGATTCCTGGAAAGGTGTCGGGACCACAGTCTGAGGTTGGAAACATCGGTGAACACGTTTGCCAGTTTAAGGAGTGGAATGAATGAACGTTGAACCTCAGTAAGCTGCATGGAGGCAGCGTGCAATTTTTTTCCATATTTACTGTATAACCACCCCTTGCATCCTTTCAGGCATTTTGCACAATATCTCTTCTCTCCTACTCATTTTCACTAAGTCTTGCCTCAGTTTCATTACCACACAAAAGAAACGCCTACGTGTGCACTAAAGAATATACTCTCCTTGATGGTTTCACCAAGGCTGCGAAGCAAGCGTGCTGCATGCTGCAATACTCTGCCTACACAAATCTCTCTAACGCCTGTGGTCAGCGTTGCTTAGCGCAGGGATACCCACCTTCCTGGACAATGAAGGCGCTGCTGTCAAAAGTAATTGCAGTAACAGATTTGGCATGAGGCCCGCTGCTTCTGAGGAGGGGTTCAGAGGCTCGTGGCCTCAGAGACCTAAAGTTCCTCACACACACACACACACACACACACACACACACACACACACACACACACACACACACACAGAAACCTTGCTGCACTCAGCCTAGCAGTTTAAACCACTCTCCCCTTGTCCCACTCATATGCTAAGTAAACAATTTGTAAGAATACCTCAAGAGAAATGCTGTAGACTTGCTCGATGAACAGCTACGCAGACAAATCCCCAGGTGTGAAAAAGCAATATCATGGACTTTAAGACTGCTCTGGGGAAAATACAGTGCTGTAATGAATCTATTATTCCCCATTCTTCTCACCTGAAATTTATATTTTCATACATATTGGCTGACACGTAATGTTGTAAACAAGCTAAAGATTCATTTTTCTGCAGAGCCGATTAAATAAAAACCTCGCTGGGATTTGTTATCAAGATGCCATTGAGATTGGTCACTCTCTGTGTAAGCTTAGGCAGGGCTACAGCAGCTACCTCAGTTTAAATGTGATGCTTCATTGATGCCTAAAGGGAAATGTGCTTCTTTTTTTTTTTTTTTTTTCCTTCCTTTACCATTCTCCTCTACATGAGAGTCAGAGGTCAGGTACAGAGAAGCAATCCTGGAGCTGATAGGGATTAAGGTTTTTGCTCAAGGACACTTCAGCAAGGCATGGCTGCTGATAAGAGCGTTTTAAGCCAAGAATTGTGGTTTCTCATTGTTCTATGATAGAGTCACGTTTAAATAAAAAAGACACCAGAGTTTAGTTTTTTTTTTTTTTTTTTTTTTTTTTTTTATAGTGCTGATACAATGGATGTTGTACAATTCTGTAACGATTCTGATTCCTGCTCTTTTGCAAGTACTGATCTGATACCAGTGTGTGAAAAAAAAAATATAACAGCTGTATACTCCTAACCCTGTATGGATATGATATGATTACTTTCATTGTCCTATGGCATGGCTTAGTCAGATACATGACAATGACTTATAATCTTTCTTTTATTATCTAATTTGACTGTCCATCATAAGAAATTAATGAATAACACTTCCTAGTTGTTCTAACACGACTGCCTCCCCTCCAAATAAGAGCCTTTCACACTGTATATGTTACCTTTTTACTGGTGGGACTTCCCAGTGTAACTTTTTGCCAAATTGCTGACATTTTGCTAATGGTTTAACACTATTTACTGGACATCAATTGTTCTTCACTGCTCTTTTACAGAGGTTGCACAGCAAAACTTCCTGTGTAGGTTACTGTTTGAGAGTTTTAGACTCTAGTTTAAACACATGCAGTTGTACAGAAACTGTTTCATTAGAATAGTAAAATTACATTCATACCATGAGCTTTAAACAAGATTTTGAATCCCATCAAACATCTGATGTCATCTTTTGGCACTTGACAGTTTGTGATACTCAATGCTATGGGCACATTTCAGTTTTGGCTGGTGCCAAAGGAGAAGTGAGGTTAGTTACTTAGCCCTAATCTAGCCAATAGAATGTTATGTACTGTTTATCTCCACCTACATACTTAAAAGAAACTAATTTCCTGGGGTTTTGTAGCGCGGAGGTGGACCACCTCGCCTGAAATAAATACCATCTCTGCTATCGTCCTGAAATTATCATCCTTAATCATCCTTCAGGGAAACAGAGCAGGGGAGTTATTCCTTGGGCTGCAACTAATAATTATTTTCAGTATAGATAGATTAATCCAGTGATTATTTTTTGATTAATCATTTAATCTACCAAATCTTTAAAAACAGTGAACAAGCCATGAAGCCAGAACTAGAGAATTGTTTGCATTTTTGCTTGAAAAATGGGTGAAACTGTTCAGTTATCAGAATAGTTGCCAATTAATTTACTGTTGAATGATGAATCGACTAATCATTCTCAGAGGTAGTATTTCATCCAGCCACTGTCACATATTTAATAGGTGTTTAGGCAATTGCTGTGCAGATTGATCATGAGTGCTGGGTGGCCCACCACCTCGGCTCTCTTGGGGGAGAGCCTGGAACTGACATGTTGAAAGGATATATTGTGGTTAACCTGGATAAATGGATTGAATAGATTATAACTAACAGCGTTAGCGTGAACTAGGTGTGGCAAATGCACTGATTAAATACCAGTGATTGCTCGGGGCTGCATCTGCAGTCAGCTGCATAACACGGCCTGGGGAGCAGTGTTTGCCCAGTCATGGTGTGTATGTAGTTGGCAGTCTTCCCGGCACCAGCCTATCTCCGAGAGTAGACACTGGACAGAGAGCAGACAAAGTGGCAGTGTGACACACCGGCTCTCATGTTCTAGCCCTAATTGATTTACATTTGGTGAAACGAAGCCTTCGCTCAGCTGTGTTTGAAGAGGTTTCCTGTTGTATGGAAAACACTGCTCTATATGCAGCAGAAACCGTGCTGTCCATCCATATGCATCAACACCTTGTGACTGCAAATGAGTCAGTGTTGCTCTTTAGTCATTCTGCTTTTGTTCTATACTGCTGTGATGTGGAAACGTTGCATTGTTGTTGGTGCACCTGCCACTTTTGTTTGTGTTTGTGTCTATAAAGCGTATGGCTTCTCAGTTTAGCGAGCAGCTCTCAGTCATCGCTTCAGGGAAGAGCTTTTTGTGGCGTTTGCTGTCGGCATCATATAATGGTAAACCCGTGTGGAGCGTTGCACACTTTTGCAAGTTGATTTTTTGGAATTTTCAGTGACAGATGGGCTCAAGGCTAAAACCAGTCTGTGCTCTCTGAACGGTAGGGCATCCACCTACTGGAAGCAATAAGAAAAAGAGGCTGTTAACAGGAAGACAGGTCCTTGTTTTACTTGCAGCCTTTTGTAATTACACTCACAGATTTTCCAGGTGGGCCTGTCAGTCTGTTTTAATTGATTTTCTGTATTTAATACTCAGAGCAGACAAAAATTTGATTTTTTTTTTTTTTTTTATATTGTAAAAAAAATCTTTGAAATCTCTTGTGACGCACAGCTATGCTTGAATCCCTCCGATGCTGGGAGCTGTATTTTTGCCCCAAGCTCTTGCTTGTGAGGCATTGTGGCTCTGCTGTGGTCGTTGTGGAGTGAATTCTAAGGATGTTGTCCTTCGTCAGTGGTGAAAGGAACCTTTTGTGATGCACTGGTTCCCTCGGATGTAGCGTGATATGCAAGACCTCTCCCAAGGGCTTCAAGGCTTGTTGGTAGTTCTCGCTGAAAGGAGCCCACTTTTTGTTTACAGTGCATTACGTCTTTTCTTCACGGACCTTATAGTCAGTGGTCTGAATCTTGAAATCTTTGAACCATGAATACATGCATTGCTACTGAATACCTCAGTAGCAATCAATTTACCACGCTGAATATACCCCCACTTGGTTTTGAGTCTACTAAAAAGATCCATTTCTTAAAAGCAAAGATTAAGTACAGTAAATATAACATGCATTATAGGTTCTTAAGTTCACGGATTGGCTTGAGACGGTCATTTCTTCCTGCGCATTAGACTATGGTTTGCCATTTTTTTCATGTCTGTGAAACCTCCTCGAGGCTCCTCAGTGATCTAGAATATTGTATTATGTGTCAGCTAGTATATTGTTTTAGACATAGGTTATACTGAAACAGTTTCTCAATCCATACATACAGCACGTCTGCTTTTTCTTGCAGCTAAGCAGTGTGAGAGACGTTATCGTTTTGCTTTTTTCTCTCTGTTTCTTTCTGGACGTTATCGGAAGTTTGAAAGATCTACCACCTGCTATGTTTGGCGTGTGATGCACATGGTAATTACTAATATGAAGTAGCCTGTCATCATCATCATATGAAGCTTGTACAGTAGATACAGATTAAATGTACTGAATTTCCTCTTTATTGTGTTACTTTATATTTACAAACTTAAAAGAGTTTACAGTGATTTCCCCATGACATTTACATAGAATACGTTCAGAACATCAAAGAATTTCCTGGTTCACTTTCCTGGAGTAGAGACGGGGATACAAGCTCTTTTGGATGGCATGGACAACTTCCAGCTGTCTCCCAGATCTGTGAAGTTCTGTAGCTATGCTCGGCAGGAAGGCAATCTGTCTCCTACATTAGGTGATCGCATATGTTTGCTGTGAAATCAGTTCTTATACACTGCATCTTGCACACAGATTCCACAGTGCCTTTGATTTGAAATAGCTTTCTCTACCGCCTCTGGTATTGTGAGTCAGACCCGGGAAACATTTTTACCACCTAAGACTCCACATTTGCATTGTAGAAAAACAGCTGTAAAACGGATTGAAATGCACAGAAATCTGTCTTGTCGTTTGCTTAAGAGAAGTGGCCGCTCCTTGGACACCGTCTGGGAAGGATGTTAGATTTGTTGTCAGTTGGGCTTTACTTAATACCTTTATTAAATTCATCACCTTGATGTCATAACACCCACTGTGGCACTGTCCTTTTCTTTCTGTGGTGTCTGACTCTGGTAGCCTCGGCCTTGGCGTGGCAATATATCTCATATTTCATAAGCAGTCTCTCCTGACACACTGGAAGGGAATGGAGGAAAGGTTACACTGAAAGTGGCCCCTTTTAATCCCTCTAAGAGGAAACCAAGCAGTACGAATGTGAACAGAGAAAATGGTATGTGACATTACGTCTGCATGTGGCAGTTGACACATGTCTGTGAGGAGGGGGCAAGACCTTCCCTGTTGCCTTGGAGAAAGGATTGTATAACCTCACAGAGGATCTGAAGAAGTGGCTCTGTGCTTATAAAAGCTGCGTCGCCTTCCCTGTGCTAGGTAGCAGTTGCTTACTGTATATTCAAACCCTTCATCTTATGCTGTCAACCCCTGAAGTATACTGCATTTTAGCAGTTACTGGTGTGAGCCCCTGTTTCCAGTCTCCATGCTAAACTAAGCTAGCTGGCTGCTTGCTATAGTCTACAGATAGATATGAAACTGGTATTGACCTTCTCATCTAACTCTGAGCAACAAAGCTGATTTCTTAAAATGTCAAACTAGTCCCTTTTTAATGGCTAAGTCCAGTTCATTAGAGCTCATGTTTGTAGGTTTGGCTGTTATTTTCTTTCACTTAACATTGTCCTCTAAAAATTACAATTCTGGAGCAAAGCTAAAAACAAGTCCAATGGTTCAACAAATTATAAAATTATAAGAATATTACACAAAATATCTGTTTTATCACAGTTTACAGACAGATTTCCTGGTCCAACTTTGACCTGATGTACCTGTTGTTGTAGTTGTGCCTGCTCACAGTTTTCAGGTGTGCTCAAAACTTTCAGTTTTACCTCCAGGGAAACCAGGTTAGATAATCTGGCTAAACTGTTGGCTTGTTTACAGCCTGTCTGATTGTCTGACTGCTAGTGTTTCTTGCCCCATTGGACTTTGTTGTACTGATTTCACCATTCTCTCAGATCTCGGCAATTAGTGAGGGGTGCAATGATACAAGAATAAGTAGAAATAATGGCCAATCTATGAAACTGAGATCCAAGTTGTAATGATGTGAAAAATGAGGGTTGATGATTTACAACAGATTTGTTCAGTAAAGACACAGACACATTTTGATTTTCTCAAATGAAAGTTTGACACATTTTTGTTGGTGTTTTTTTTCTACATAGCCAATAAAAGATGCCTGAATAAATTTCAACATAGGCTGGACTATCATATGTGCATTGGATACCATCATATTGTAGGCTTAGAACTAACATCTGTCAGTATCAGTGTGTTGTTCCTCCTACTGAGCGCCACAATAAACAGAGCTCTGAGGGTTCACTCTGCTGAAGGCAAGATATGAAAAGGTATTCTTCTGTAATAGCATCAGACATGAAAGATAATAATCAGTGGGTGTTTAAGATTAGTTGTGCGTACAGCATATGTGACTTGTCAGGATGTAAAAGCTGGAAAGATCAACCAATTCAAAACAGATAAACCATCTGGTACGGAGGTGTTAGCTCTGCTGCTTTGCATATCAGCAGGATTTCCCAGTGGACTGTTAGCTGCCATATGAAGGATTTGTGTGTGAGCAGAGCAGTGGAAACTGAAGAAATATGACCAGAGTTTGAGCTTCCAGCGCATCTTGCAGTATCTCTCTTCCCCCACACTGATTTCCCAGTGCTGCAAATCAGCGAAAGGACTCAGACATGCACGCTCCAGTCCGGCAACCAGCCTCAGCTTCCTCCTCTACAACTGGCCGGCACTTCATTCCTTCTCAGCACAATATTGTTTTGAGCTGTGGGGATTGCTTTTTCCTGCTGCAGTTCACATAGCCGTGCCGGTTTTCCACTCAAAAGTTAACGACGATTTCTCATTGTCAGCGTTGCAGGAGTGGAAGTGTGTTTGAAGAAGACGCCGCGTGTCCTTGTAGATTAGTCGCGGCGTTTGATTCTGACATTCATTTCTTCTACGGAGGTATTTGGTGACATGTTGTCAGATCATGTCCTGTAAGATTTATTGTGAATATAAGCTGCAGACGGGCAAATCTCCCCTCTAGTCTCCTAGTGATAATTACAAGTGCGACGTGTGGCTTCAGTATCTCCCACTGAAGAATCACAAGCTATGGAAATGTCAACACTGTTTGCAAATACACGGCACTGAATCAACTGACTGTGTCACTTAGGCTTCCGTCAGAGGAGTCGGCTTGGAGGAAAGCAAATATTTTCATTTATTTTTAGTTTGAGGTTTACTTTGAATTTTAAATTAACCCTCTGAAGTCCACAGGAGTGTATACGCTCCTAAATATCACGTTGGCTTTAAGCTTCATTACTCAGCAACGCTTGTGCTGTCCAGCTTAAACTAGAGAATCAGCAGTTTCCAACAAGCCTCCGTTTGTCCGTTGAGTCACTCACTTTGGTCGATAAACTAATATGTAAAGTTAGAAAAATATTTGGATAGTCTTGCCGTTTGCTTGGCGCATTGCTGCTTTCCTTCTGTATGTTTATCGATTCCCGTCCACAATCTTTGCTGCTGACGTCTAGAGTCCAGTCACTGAGTAGGACATTTCCTTTTGGCTCCAGTGGGTGCTGTCATAGCCAATCGGAGGCTTTGCTTTTAGTTGCTTGTATATCCAAACTAAATGGGAGTAGTACTGTGTTTTTCTAAGCTCTAAGTAAGGAGAAGTTGGTCTAAGTTTTTTGTAGTGACAGAAAAAAGATATGACCGGTAAGATATTTAGTGCAGCTGAGGCTTTGGAGCTGGTTTTTCAAGGAGAAGGGGAAAAAAACAAACAAACACAAAACAAAAAACTCCCATGAATACTACTCAAAAGAATGAGCATAACTCATGAACAGATAAAGCTAGAAACTTCATACCTCTAGAACAATCCAAACAAATGTGTGCAACCCTCTGTGTTTTGTTTTTTCTTTTTGTTTTATGTGTTGATTCTGAAGAGATGGGTCTTCTGGATTGTGTTACTGTATCATGGTCTGCTGCCTGTTCTGTCCAAGTAACTATAAATCAAAATGGACATTCCTATTGTGACTTTTGATGCATGGTTCTACCTGTTTACCTGCCTCTAGGACCTGTCAGCTGCTCTTGTTAATCTCCTGAACATGACAGGACGTCAACATTCTCCAGTCTGCTTCTGTGTGAGTGACAGGTTACCCCCACTTTGTACTGTGCAGTTTCCTTGAGTGTGCTCAACAGAACACTTGAGCCTTTTGAAGTTGATGTAAATAAACGTTGCAGTTTGATCCGCGTTCTGGCCATGATTTCTCATTTTCGCTGGAGTGCTGCCATTCCTGAAAGCTTCAGTGTGGGTTGCACAATCTGCTTTACCACACAGTCCACGGAAATTTTTTATTTACCAAATATAAGCATTTTCATTTAATTTTTCATTCAATTTTCTGATTTAACCCTGCTTATCTGAATATTCCACAGAATTTTTTTTTATTATTTTCTACATGGTCGTATTTCTATGGTTTCTTTTTTCATCGAATTTTTGGAGCACATATCTGACACTGGATTAAACACTGTGGCATTCTGGGAAAAATGGAAATCACTGCAAAAATTACAAATTAAATTGAAACAAAGATGTTGAGTTGTTAGTGTCCTTCGCGTGTGAGCAACTCTGCCAAATATGTGGGTGAGAAACAAAAAAAGTTGCAAAAGCTTTGCCAATCAATTGATTTTTGAACATAGTACATGCCTCAGTTTATTGTGTTGAGTTTGTCTCCCAATAAAGCCTGAAACGGGTCAATAATGTTGTCTAGGACTCGTTGAGGGTCGGACTGCGGATATATGCTGAACTTGCAGTTCGAATCTTAGTCATATTGATTGTAACACAGGGAAACAAATGCTTTACAAATTAGGCCACCATAACATTGACTGCACTGGATTTGCCTGACTTCAGTGATCACGTCGTGTACAAAACCCCTGACAAAAACAGGCTTCTGTTGTTTTGTCATGTTTAATTCAAACGCACTTATTGTTGGTGACAATGGGGAACTCACTAAGCATCACTGAAAAACAAAGAAGTGCATTCGTGTCTTTGGTGTTCATACAAACAAGCTATTAGATTTAGATATACTCTAAAGTTACCTCATGCACATCAGTCACAGATAGGTTTATTTTTTCTGCCCTGGGGGAGGAATAAGATTTCTATTTTCAGCTGTGAACCCCATAAAATCCCATTCAGCTCTATATATATATTAATATGGCAGAACATATAGAAGAGGAGCCACCCGCTCAGTGAGACCAGTCATGGCGTCATCCACTCCAGAATAAACCCCACGCTCGGAGTTAGGAAAACTTTACTCAGTCATTGTTGTTATTTCTGGGAAACAATCCTGATGATCTGCCTCATGAAAAGAGACTGAAACTTTTCTATGCTTGTATAGAAAAGAAAAAGAAACAAACTCTCAACTCAAACTGTTGCATGGAAATAGATTATTTTTTTTCCTTAACACATGCAACGCAGCTCAGAATAAGGCAATCGAAAACCGCCTATGGTCAGGTTGGCAAAATATTATTGGTGCACTTATTTCACTATAATAGAATTAATGGTTCTGTCCTGACTTGACTTAGGTCTACATTTTCTTTTTCCTATGTGCAACGTGGTCTATAACAACATCCATTTTTTTTCCTACCCTGGAGCATGCAGACAGATTGAGCAATGCCCAGTGTAATCAATTCTTTTATTAGGTTACATAGGCTTTGAGAGAAAAGGAATCCCTGACTGTTATAATAGCCTCTGCTATGCTATATTAGGCCCAAAGGACATTTTAATAATTTTACCATAAGTCTATGAAACAGGATTTAACCCAGACAAAGCAACAGAAAACTGCAAGCTCCACCATGTTTCTGCTTTGGGCTGAGCTAACTGTAAGGCTAACATTTTAACATAGGCTAGAGTTTTAATCATACATTTAAGTAAACATTTCTCTCCTGCAGTCTTCGATGAATAAAAAATAACTTGTAGCATTTAAACCTGCCCGTAAGCAGTTATGTTAAATTAATCATATCTCTTTTTCCCTCTGCCCCTCAAAATTGAGCAGAATTTCTAAGCATGGCAGATGCTAAAGGAAAAAACACTTGAATGAATGTGAATTTAAATCTGAGACGTCCACTCGGCTGTTAACCTGACATCAGAACAGTTGACACCGGCTGTGTGAAATATCATGATTTCTTTTTTTCCCCCTAACTGATGGAGTAATATATAACAGGAACACATGCAGTCAAAGCAAACTGCACAGTCCTTATACTGTACCATCGTCATGACGTGAATGTGCATTAAGAACCTGATCAATTAGCGCTAGTTTAATCTTTTGGTTCTAGAAGTGAGGTATTAGAAGGAGCCCTGGGGTGCCGAGCAAAAATGAGAACTTGATTAATTTCGCTGTCATTTAATTCACTTGAAAAGATAGCAATTAGAGTATATGAAAAATATTGTTCTAATCTATATTGTACTGGCAGGAAGGGGTGTGTGAGCTCAATGTGCCATTACTGCATGTAGGGTCGACAAAAACAGCTTTGTGCCTTTCGACAATAGTGTAGGTGATTGGTTCTGTGTTGCGTAATTGGTATGCAAAACAAACGCTCATCTCAGAAAAATGCACAGTAGCTGTTGTTTTTCCAAAGACTCGCAACACTGAAGAATGACCCCTTCAAAATATTTTACTTTATTCCATAAAAAAAAACATTTTCAAGCCTCATTGGTTCTTCAGCAGGTACAGATGTAACATGAATTTATTATTAGTAAGACAGCGGGGTAGCTAATGTTCTACTGCTTGATCAGACAAAACATATGAGGAGTATTTTATAGGCTGGTTTCAGTATTTTTAGATAAAATAAACGACATTTCACGACTTTCATGCCAGAGGAAAACCATATATAGAAATAATCAAACTGAATAGGCAAAATATGAAATATCGAAATAATTAAAACAATTTCGAGATGTTATATTTAATCCTTGTCAGAGTTTTTTGTTTAGAGGAGAGTGGTGCAGTTTGGGCAAGAGTGCTGTTTTTTTTTTTTTTTACTACAGCCCTGAATTCAGGCTGTCGACTGACCGTGCTGAGCTGTAAACAATCCTGCAGGTATACTCAGGAAGAGGTGGGTGAGGAATTGTTTGTTCCTGCAGGTGAGGCTGGAAACATCTATTTAAAAAAAAAAAAAAAAAAAAAAAAAGAAAAAAGATCCAGTGGATGAGGAGTGTTTGCGGATGGGAACATTTGTTTTAGAAGCTGGAAACCTCAGCTGCCGGCCAAGTAATCATTGAGTTATTGGTATTGATTAGAACCCTATCAACCACACACAGATAGATTAAAGTCGTTCCGGCTATGGGGCAGAAAAATCGTATTCCCTCTTTGACTAGGGAATAAGACGTTATAAGAAAAAGTGTAAAAATAACTGGTATAAATTTACACACAAATTATATTATTAGAAACACTAAAGTCCCTCTGAAGAGAAATATTCCCATTTTTATGAAGGACTATTTTCAGCCTTTAATATGAGGAGGGGTGACTGAGTCTTGGCTGCTGCAATCAGCGACTGTGCTCAGCCTTGGATAAAGATGAGGTGGCGGCTGAAAAGGTTCATGATGCAGTTTAGTATCACATTAACCATATATATTTAACAGTGCCCGCCTTTGTTTTTCATATGCAGTTACTCATCAGGGCATATGTAATGTGGAGCAATGGGGCAAAACAGATGGGGGCAAATCCAGCGTGAATTGGACTAAGAGTAATAAAGTTCCACATTCTTTGTATCTGTTCGCAGTCATCACACAGCTTTTGAGTGCCAACCTTAAAGAGGCTTAGAATAATGAATTAGTCATAGAGATCTCTGAGGACATGAGGGAGGAGAGTCTGGCCTAAATGCACAAGTCTATCAGTAGCAGATAACGGTTCACACAATTAAAAGTTTTGCATAAGACTTCATTACTCTAATTCTGAAAATACTTGAAATCCATTTTGCTGGATGTTGGAGGTTTCGCTTTGCATCAGACTGAATTTCAAATTAAAAAAAAAGTCTTTTACATTTGTGGGGCAATTTTCAATGGCGAGACATAAATCTTTGTAATGGCTTTATTTATTCATGCCTGTGTTTATTTGCATATTTTTCTATCTGTTCACAAAGGAAAACAGACAATTAGTAACCGCCTCATAATTAGTGGGGAAGTTAAAGTTCATCTGCAGTGCCTGGGCAGGTGCTACAAAGACCGACTGCATTAGCTCAATAGAAAGTTGGATCAGGACGGGCATGATGAGATGAGTCTTTGCTGTTTCACTTATGGCCAACAACCATTATCATGTTAGGCCAACGTTGGCCTCTTGCCTATGGACAAAGAGTATGTTGGCCCGATATATAAATGTTTGGCTAGAGCTGAATAGTCTTTTAATTAAAAGTTTTATCGTGACTGTTTACCAGTGAAGTCCTGAATTAATGTGACAAAACAGTTCCAAATGTTTATTGCAGTAAATACTCCCACACACTCAAAATTCACTTTTCCTGTGGATTGTACAATAATAAACACATAGTGTGTGTGTGAGTGTGTGTTTGCCTGTATCAACCCAAACAGGTGTTATAGGTGAAAGCTTTTGGACAGATAATATGTTTTAAAGGCTCCTAACTAATTTTAAATCATCATTACAGCTAGCTTTTCAAAAACCATCTTCATTAATAGCCCTCAGTCTAGTGCCTCTTCGTGCCATGAAATCACCATGAAGTTGAATCATCATCTCTCGCATTGTTTGTTTATTTTTCTCGTATTATGGAAGTGTAAATAATTGTTGAATGTTGTTTTTGACTACAGAAAAGATGCCACTGTGAAAATTGTCCAGGCAGTCCGTATCGACATGCAATTAATTCACATAACATCTTTCTGAAAGTATCTACGTCATAGTCCAGCAGTTTCCTTCAGTCATTTTGAGATTACATTTATTTACCATCTATGCCAGAGAGACCATATATATGAAGATTAAAATTTTTAGATGGCTTATAATAGGATGAATCAGTTAATTATCTATGGGATTAGCAGGCCATAGATCACTCAGTTTGAGCCAGGGTTTATCCTGTAACAGCAGGGATGTCCTGGTGTCATGGTGATTTAGTCAATTTTTTGTGCTTCCTTTTTAATTTCCTTTGTCATTTTTTTATTATTGATTCTGTCGGCATTGATATACAGTAAAAACTGACCTTCATTAAATAAAAAAAAAACTAAATTCCCATGATTGATTTGTCCACTTCTCTTCTAATCATTTGATAAAATCTTTAGGCAGCTTTCCCCTGGTTCACACCAGCCAATCAAGTAAGCCCCCCCCACTCATCTCTCTCCCATACAGGAGCCACTCACTAATCAGGGCACTCTTTATTAACTCAGTCAGCGGTTTCTGCAGCTGCGTCCAGACGCCAAAATCCAACCAACTCCACAGTCAATGTAATGATTTGCCAAACTGAGGGTTTATATTGCTGACTGATTATGGATCATTTTCTTAATTAGGTTCCCTCCGCATCACTGATAAGAAACGGACTGTAAAGAAATAGCTGAAGACCACACACACACACACACACACACACACCCGCAACACTTAATACATCCTCATGCCCTCCTCCATCTGTCTACTGAACTGGAGTGAGCAAGAAACCACTTCGCTGCTTTTACGTCTGTTTGCGTGAACACATTAAGACTGCTCTACACAGTTTTGCTCTATTGTGCGGTAATTGTGCTCTTAGATTGGTCTAATGCCAATCTGCCTCTGGGCTTTTCTCTTAACTAACAGCTGTGTTTCCATGGTGGTGATCAATGACACCTGCTGACAAAGACAAGAAATCATGGCTCAGTTTCTGATCACTCTCGGCTAACTAATGTCGCTCAGCTGACAGACCTGTGAGACTGCAATTAGGGGAGCTGATTAAAGGCCCTTCTGCTAAGTGCTACTTTGACCTGTGGTGGTGAAATCTGTCAACGATGGTGAGAAAAACAAATGCAAACAATTCAAAAGAGAAAAGAAATAGTGGAGCAGGATACACCCAAGTGCTCCATCAGATACAGTGTATTCTGTGCAGCTGGGCAAAACTTCTGCGAACTACTCTGGATGAGACTTGGAAATCCTTGACATTGTGATGAACAAGGTTGTGCAGACCAGTGACCTGCAGTTTTCATGTCATGTTTTAAATATATCAATTTCCATTGGTCAAGATCCTGTAGAGGTTGCAGATTGAGTGTGTTGGTTTGGAGCTGTGTCAAAAACAGGGTTTTGTTATTTTGTGGTTTGTGGTTAGACAATAATATCTTGTACACACACACACACACACACACACACACACACACACACACACACACAAAATACTGACGTGATCGAGTTCCAAACTGTCAGCAAACGTATTTCCTCACTGCTGAATATGGAGCAAATATGTGCGCCTTTTACACTCAGACGGATCACATGGTCGTACTTGTGTTCCCACACTGAAAGCTGGGGTGGGTAACGAACTGACCCCGATCTGTCCCACTGTTGCCTGTTCATTCATTCATTCATTCATCTGGCTGCCCGTCTGTTGCACGCTGTTGATTTTTCAAAGTGCATCGATTGGCCTAAGGGGGGTGCCGCGGCATATGTTTGTATGTCATGCATCTTTGACACAGATTGCTGTTGAAAAAAGTGACGTGCCTGAACAGTGCTCGCCGCTTACAAAATGAGACGCCAGAAATTTGCCCTTTTCTCTTTTTTTTTCTGCTTTTATCGATAGTTAAAAAAATAAATAAAAATATTACAGGTAGTGCAAGTATCGGTTGTCCATGTCTGGTTTTAACCTTCTGTCAGCGTTAAGTTGAAACGGGCTATTTGCTGGGATAAGCAGTGATGTGAGGTAATAGGAGTGGAGATCATAAGTAGCTAGATTAGGCTTTGAATCATCAGTTATCATCTGTAATGCTAATGTATCTTTCTATGTGTTTCTATCTGACGTGAATCAAGGGGCCTGTAGCTGACTCAGAGACAAGGTTCATAAAAGGTTTTCTGCTATTGTGACTTGGCAGAGAAGAGGTATAATATCATGAATGACCCCCCACTGATAGGATAATGCTGATTGGTGTAATGTTCCATTCACACCCTTATAAAAGGCTAATATCCCACTGTGCTTTCTGGCGCTTGATAATTAATTACTGGCAAAGTGTCAAAGTCAGCAGCCTGTTCACGACAGGCCTCTCACTGCTGGAGAGGTTTTCAGTCGTCAGTGGTGCGTTTGGTTTCATTCTTACAGACTGAAACAGTTCAGAAAATCTAAATGCAAATGAGTAGAGAGTGATGTAAACAAAAACACAAGCTTTGGCAAAAATAAAAATTGTACTTTCTCAGTTAAATCAAACAGAAAAACTTGCTCATTTACTGTTTGAAAGGGCTGAATTTATATTAACTTTCAAACTGAAAGGAAAAGTTTGAAGATGCTGTTCAGAACCACAATTCTAATACAACCTATGACATGAATAAAGATACTATAGATTAATACTTCCGTAAACTCAGTTATATTAAAATGTTATTTTTAAACTTTGAAAATACCTTATCGTGAAGATAGTAATAAAAAGTTCTGCAAAATCCAACCAAGCGGGAGCAGATGACATTATGAACCTTTTCTTATTGTTGTGTTAAGACGTGTAGGGATCTGACAGCCCTCTGCTAGAAGTGGAGACGAGCATGATCCTGAATGAATGATGGGAGGTCCAACTCCCTGAAACAAGAAGCCCCCCACCCCCACCCCCCTCACCCCCGGGGAAATCAAACACGGAGCAAACTGGGAGCGCAGGGTTCATCCGCCTTACAATTGCAATGTGACATTCTGAGCTGTTGAAGAAGTCATTTTTCATGGTGGTACTCGAGTCCCTTTGCTCAAACGCGCCAGAGGTGAGCCTGTTATCCGAACAGATTATGTGTTCTGGGTGAAGTGAGCGAGTGAACTCATCATGACTGCCATTCTTTTAATGCGGATTAAAGTGGAGTGCTGCTCCATTTATGAATTCCCAAATGCTGCTCACATGTTTGATGACAAAACGACCAACATTTGTTCTTGGCCTGGGTCTCTGACTCAAATGATCTGAAGTCAGCGGTGTCATCACTCTGTCAACACTGGAGCGAGTTAGTTTAATTATTTGATAAACACTGTTAAAGCTAAATAATTTGTAAGTGTCAACACATCTCCAGGAAATCTCATGGGGAGTTCTCACTGTTAGGTTAACCATCTGTCCCGGCGTATTCCCTGTAGAGAAGCTCCACATTTTAAGTCATGATGGTATTTGTTATTATGATTTAGTCGCTTTGATTTCAGACGGCAACATTTACTGCTGTCATGCACAGCCTCAGTGACTTTCATCTTATCTAGTAGGGCCATGCTATTTGTAGGGTGTTATCGTGTCCTTTCACTCATCATTTTGTTGTGCATTAGACGCTGTAGGAATTTCGATAAAAGGGGCTTCTTTTTTACTTTCTATGTCTTTCTTTTGTGGTCCAATTACTAACATTTACTAACGGTTTCCCGCTGTGTATCATCATGGAGGATCCTCTCCTGCCCCACTTCCACCAGAAGAAGTTGTAACACTTTTTTATGAAATATAACATCAAAGAGGAAATCCACCTATTTCACACATGAAAGTGTGTTTACAGGCCTTGGGGAGTACAACTGCAGACGTCTGGGGGGGGGGGGGTCTGTAAAGCTTTTTATGGCTCCAGAGGGAGCAGCATGAAGTCCGGTGAACTGACTCAAGTGATGTCACTTTGTGTTCTTCTGCATTGATGCATTGACGTCTGTTTAGTAATTAAATTCACTGTGAGAGAAGATGAGTCCTGGTCCGTCTGATTGAGATCAGCAGGTCTCAGTGGTGGATCCTGTTCTGACCAACTGCATCATAGTGATTAATCAGAGTTGAAAACACCAGGCTGTACATGCTTTACCAAATACCATATTAATTTGAAGTTATTCGAAAGGACAGAGCTTAGCAAGTCTGCTAACTAATCTCCCTTTGGGAGACCCTGAATACTCTTTGTATAGCGCAGATCCTGATGCTGATGGCTCTTCTGTTGGTGTACATGACCTTGTACCTCCTCTGCTATTTCTCCCTGACACCCCTTCCCAGTGCTGGCTGTGAGGCAGATGCCCCCTGACTGGTTTCCCGCCCACAGACTTGTCAAACCATCTTGCCAAGCTGGAGCGGAGTCTCAGTGATGGTGTTTTACCTCTGCACCACCCAGATGCCGTAGCATTACCGTTTCATGGCGATACAGATTATTTGAATGAACATGTTCATCAGTTGCACTTCTGTCGAGTTGTCTCTTGGCTGAATCTGGTCTACGGGGGAGGTTTGTGCAGCTAATCCAGCTCGTATATTTGGATAGCATGTCAGGATAATAACCAATATGTGGTCTGAAAATCAAAATCCCATTTTCGCAGCCGGCCACTAATCTGTCGGCCCATTTGGCCAGCGCAAGAATAATAAAGCCTGCTGACTGGCCTAGACATGAAAGCTTGTCTGCTGAACAAGTACCAGCCTCAACTGCTGTTTGGCAATGTCTTTGCAAAAAAAGTGTGTTTGTTTAGTCGAGTGGATGCGTTCTTGGGGTGATGATATTTCCAGATGGGGCCGCGTGCCAGGAGCATGGTGGTGGGACACGACTTTGCTGCGAACCTTTTTTCCTCTGGGCTGGATGGCGGGTGTCATCAGCAGAGACACACGCGGCTCCTGCAGGATGAGTGATGGCAGGTTGTCATGTATCATCACTGTGTATTGTTTACAGTCAGAAAAAATATTGTTTATATCTAGACTGTCAAAATGCTAATGAGTTGTTACATAAAAATGTGTCTTACCCTGATGACATAAACTACTTTTACCTGAGCCATGTAAATGTGTTGGAGCAGTTTTAGAGTGCTAGTTTGAAATAAACTGGTATTTATGGATTACACTTAATAAAAAAAGAAAGAAAATTAATCAGCCATGGCTACATACAATTTTAGGAACATCCACCATGCACACACTTGGAAATAAATGATCTTATCATGTTTATTAGCTGCTAATTGGTGCACCTAGATTTGTGGCTGCCAGCTTTAATTACCTCCCACAGGTCCCATGATTCTCTGTGAAATGCATGATGGGATTCATGGGAAGCGCCAGCTTGAAGGACTTTGCACGATAGTCCGAACGAACATTTAAAGTCAGACCTGTCTTAAGGAGTGTAATGAGGTTGAGGCTTTTCCCTCAAACTAAATCTTGAGAAGGTGCTCCTGACTTTAAGTGTAAAATCTCTGCTGATATATTCAGAAGATCAAACACAGGAAAGATTTTGGGGGAAAGTAATGATTTCCATTAGCATTTTGTGCTCAAATTATAGCTTCAAGGTAAAACAAGAGCTTGCATTCACCAATGAAAATAAAAAAAATAAAAAAAAATCACCCTGAAATTGCAGATTTATCTTCAAAATAGCATTGTGGTGCTGAAAACAACAAAAAACTATTGCAGTTCCATGTAGTTTCTCTCCAATTACAAGTGGCTGTCTGTCTTGTTGACTCATTGAATTTTAAGTATGAGAAACACGCAGTTGGATGGTTTCTACACAACGACACATTTTTGTTACAAGTGGCTTTTTCAGTTTTTCTTTTGGCCACAGGCAGTTCAGGGACAAAACTCCCTGCCTGATGTTTCGCTGTGACAAAAAGCAGCGATCCTGTGTGTGACAGCTCAGACTGATTTTCAAGCACACCAAGAAGTCCAGACTGTTTTTATTTTACTGCTGATCTGTTTTTTTTTTGTCTCTCTCTCATCCTGTCTGCACTTTCGCTGAGTTGAAGTGTTTCTGTATGTATCTTTGCCTTTTGGAGAGTTCGTCCAAGTTTACACATTTGTTTTTATATCTGTCTGTTTTTCTGTTTTTTTTGATTATTCAGTCTACTTTCAAAGGGGTTCCTCTTTAAAAAAAAATTAGATAATTTCTTTGTTCATTGAAGAGTCTAGTTTTGCATATTACTGTGATCATGAAAATAAAGAGCGGTGAAAGTGAAAACAGATTTTGCACATTTTCTGCTTAAACACGATTAAGTAAAGCTGTTTCTTATCCTTTTGTTCATTCTCTAGCAAACTTCTTGTGAGTGTCTAGTGCTGTGAGCCGTATAGAGAGCCTTGTTGAAATTATCTTTAAAACACTGCATTGTTAGTTTCCTCTATTCAGAAGTGTCTGTCAATCTACTCTGCTCAATGACTGAGAAAATACTGAGCTGACTTTAGAGAAAGAGATGCAACCGAAGATAATCAGTAGTAAGTCTGAGTCATGAGATCAACACAGTGGATATAAAGAGCAGGAGGTTGTTCGTCCCTGGAGATTTTGTGTACTGCATTGATTTATTTATTTTTTTTTTCTTCTCTGCCTGCGGAGATGAGATAGACTGAAGTGCTAAAGTGATAATCTGTGAGATCCTTGTGTTTTTAATGCAATCAACATCTTTTGTATCATCAGATCATTGCTATAAGTGTTACTCCGCTTAGAAATTAATTTTTATTCTGTTGGAGTTGGTATGAGTCAGTGTTACCGGTACAGAACCCGACACTTTTTCACTTTCTTTTATCATGACTTTCTTTAAGTACACATTTCTTTGTGTGTTGTTGTAATTAACTGTGCATTATTCCATTGTAGAGGCGGGTGGTATACGAGGCTTCACTGACCCACATGACATGCTCCAAGTTTTTATTTTATTCTCTCCCAAAGGAGATGCAGTTTATTTGATTTCTTTCTCCTGGCAACTCGTTTTTCTTTTTACATGTGGGCACCGACACTGTAACTTTAATTTCCAGAAAGAAAGATGTGAAAACAGTTAAGTTCAGAAGTTGGTTATTGTAAAAGAAGTAATGCCTTTATAGTTGATTTTATTCCTAAATGAAATAATGAAAATGTTTACACTGCTGCACACAGTATATAATACAGCTTGAAATAGTATTTTCCTTGTTTGACAGTTACATTTTGCAGTTGCTGAGTGTGTAGGACAATTAGTGCTATTTTTCTACTCTGTTTGAACCCGCGGTTTTTCACATTATGTAATCTAGAGACCAGGATTTTCCCTCTTTTTGTTGTGTTCAGGAGTGATGTTGAGTAACTTTCTTCATGTGGGTTAAGATGTAAAAGGTTATGTCACATCTTTCAGTTCTTTGAAGTATAATGTAATTCCCAGTTTGGCTGGTATGTTTGTGGTATGTCAGATCACAAGTGATGAGGCACCTTTGTTCCAGAGGTGGGAAAACTTTGAAATAACAAAAACAAGAGTAAACGTGAAAAACAGCATGACAAGACACAACATGTGTCTGTTTTAATATGAAACCAAAACCACGATATTTTCCCTAAAGTGCTTCTGTTTTCTAAACCCAACCACGTGTAGGTTTGAGGACGCCAACTTCAGTCTCTGATATCACAGTCCTGAACCTTGTACGCCTCTGATCCACCCTGACTAAAACACTGACACGTAACATATTTCAGTCAGCAATTACATTTTCCCACAGAACCTATTTGGCAGTCCAAGTTAGTAACCGTGGACTGTGGGAGACAGGGTTGCCTCTGAAACACACACATCCTTGTCTTACTATATTTGTGGAGGACCCCTAATTGACATAATGCATTCCCTAGCCCCTTACCCCAGCCCTAATCCAACCCTAGTCCTAACCTAAACCTAATTCTTTAAACTTGTGGGGTCCAGCAAGTATAGTGGGGTTTTTCAGATCCCACGAATATAGTTAAACAATATCACACCCACACACACACACACACACCCCTCTCTGGCTCTCTGGTACAATTTGTCCCCCACACTCCCTCGTCCATATGGACATGGTTTGTCCTGGAAGACAAATGAGCCCCAGTCGGTTTTAGCTGCATTTCCACAAACCCCAAACCCATCTCAGCTCTCCATCGAACCCGCAAGCTACACCGGCCCTGCAGTAACACCCTCCCCCACCCCCCCACCCCCATGTGATTTGTCTCATATTGGCTGTTGCAGGTCTTCTCTTAAAGTAGTGACGATATCCTCCAGAAGGCCTTAAATAACAAGCGGGTTTGACGTTTATCCGGGCAGCAGCCCTGATTGATAACGCTTTTTATCAGTAAACCAACATCAGTGCAGGACCACAGGATGGGGACCAAATTTCTCCCAAGATTGTTGGGAGGAGGGAGCGTTGACATGTGATCCACTTACTGTCAGACTAACTGCTGATCCACTGTAGCACCATCTGGTTGTTAATCCATTACAAGTAGGTATTAGAGTCCTTGGTTCATACACAACTGTTGATGGTGTTTAGATGCCTTTCAGTCCAGATTTTACAAACTAGCAGTAAATTTTAAGTATCATGGAGTCTGCAGCTCCCAAAGTTCCACTGGTGTGTTTTGGCTGTTTGGCTTCTCCTCCCCTCTGAACATGCTTTTCTTTTTCAATCAGCTAATGAAATAGTGTTGGTCGAGAAGGCTGGTGTAAGTGTCTGCACTCTGTTAAGCAGTCAGTCAGTCAGTCAGTCAGTCAGTCAGCATAATGGATCTCTGCATGAAACAGTAGTGAAATATTTAATTTATGAATTTATGATGTGTTGCAATCAGAAGAGCTGTGGGGTGGAAAATAAACTTTTCTAATCATTCATCACTTCAGTTTGCAAACATGCACAAGTTCACAAGAACTCATGTGGATCTCAGGACGGCCGACACACGCTCCAGCCTTTACTTATCAGTGGTTGAGTCAATACACATGGGCAAAAATCCACAAGCCAAACTTCACTGCCTGGTAGATCACTTTTTGTTGGTTCATGTAATCGTTAATATTTTATATCCTGAGAAACCAAATATTTTTGCTTCGAGTTCCTGCTCTTCAAAATGCACAGCCAATCACAAAACTCCACTGAGAGGGCGTGACAGTCACTCTCAAATCTCTGAGGGGCGATCGCTCACTGCTTTAGAGAGCATGCAGTTTCCAAGCCATTGTCCTTTTTTAGCTTTATTTATTTATTTATTTATTTATTTTTACAAGCTGCAAGAGTGTAGCTGGTTGTGGCTGCTATTGTTTTCACCTTGTGTATCATTTTGACAAAATGTGTTCCTGGTGATACAAACTGTAGCGGGAACAACCAACCACATGCCTCTTAATGTGTCTGTTATAGAGAACACAGGTCGTGTCTTAGTGTAAACGTTATTAGACTCTACAAGACTTTCACCGCGCTGTTGTCTGATCATCGTTTCAAACAACTTGCTTGGGTTTCACTGTTGATTAAACTAAAGCTAAGATGAACAGCAAGTTGAGATGTGAGACATTAGCTTTTATTAAAACTATTATGAACACAAAGTCAGTGACTTATTCCAAGTCACTGGGCCGTGTAATTTTAGTAATGAACAATTCTTTTTTACAAATGTGGCTCAAGCGTTGGGATGTGTTGATGCAAACAGTCTAAAGACCTTAGTAAATGAGTTCAGGTCAAACAGAGAGTAAATGTTCTTGCCAAACCATATCAACATGCCCGACTGAAAGGGACACAAAACAACTTAACGTGTCTGTGTTGTTCGTTTGTTGAGGTCATTTGCGTCTCATTGTGGCCAGTTTTGTGTCTATTTGTGGTTATTCTGATTCTCCCTGTAGTCGTGTTGCGTCTCTTTGTAGCCGTTTCGTGGCCCCCTGACCCCTTGGATCCCCCGGCCTCGATAGGCCCATTTTGTAAAAGCGTGTATATTATACATGATTTTTAATCTGAAGGCCGGTTTTCTTTGTGCTGCACAGTTAGCTCAATAGATCCTTGAGATTTTCAGTTTTGTATTGAGAAAATCTATGTCAAACAAAATGATTACACATACTTGGCCGAAATTAGATTTAATTAGCTTGTAATCAAACTTTTCCCCTGCAGTTAATTCGCTGCTTATCCTGTTAGCTGGCCATTTGGAAAGAGCGATTGGCGCAGTTTCACAACCCCCTCCACCCCCCAAAACTATTGTCCTATAGCACTGGCTTGTAATCGACCTTAAACAATTATTTTGGATGCGCTGTCTCTGGGTTAAAGATTGTCCCTCTCTCTCTCTCCCATGTATGTGTTTTACTTGCAGACTTATCTGTCATGTAACCAGCGGAGCATCTGGTAATTAACAGCGAGTTAACAGTTGGATAATCTGCGCTCTACATGGCTCCAGTTCAAAAATACAAAGTGCCTTAACAGTCGCCCTGCTGTAGCCTCTTCAGGGTAGCACGTTTTATAACAGTGTTCAACCCAGCTGTGTTTTCCCATCATAACCAAGTTGTGCTTTATGACCTGGAAGCTTATTTTAGTGAAATGTTTATATGTATTTGTTAAGTAGCTTCTTCATTGGCTGCTTCAAGCCTTTCAAGTCTCAATGACGGTATAAAAGTCTCTCTAGCCTCAAAATATTCACCACACTGTGACTTCTAACAAACGGTTTTACCTTGTCAAACAAAGAGAAATAAATGAAAAACTGAAATCAATTGGCACAGCCATTGTTTGCCCTTTTGGGTGTACAGTCCTCATGATTGCTGCAGGAAGAAAATACACTGATTAGTTGCAATAATTAAGACCTATGATAAAAAATGAATAATAGTGTGTAAATTAAATTGTTCTAGCCCTCAAGACACCATTTCAGTTGAAACTGAAATCACATTAAAACCACCTGGGTGGCCTCTATTCGGTCAGGTGTTTTAATTAGAAAAGTGTTCAGCGAGGTCCCTGATGTACCTGTCCAGTAGTTCAAACTGTCCATAATGCGTTATCTTACAACAGCAGGCAATAAATTATTTGTTGTGCTATGGCATAGCCCTGCTTCAGTAAAATGCATTGCAGCTTTAAAAGAAAGAGGTGGAAAATGCTGTAATAGCCCTTTAAAATATCCGTCGCATGACTGAAAATCACAGCAGTGATTGAGTGTGGAGTTTATGGCAAGAAAAACATGCGAGAGACTTTTATTTGGAACCAGGGATTTATTAACGCTCAGTTGATGAGGCTGATGTGTGAACTGAGTGGTGAATCCTCCCGTCAATCAACTTGTTGTATCATATCTTGTTCCTCGTGATGTATTTAGACAATTTTTCTGCCTCCTCCTTCTTAAGTTAAATGCATCATAAAAAAACAAACAACAAATACACAAACAACAACAACAAAAAAAAAACCCATCAAAATTTGACATTTTGGAGATGCGGTTTTCCATAGAGCATTACTGTCATTTACACCGTGACCTCACAGATTTCACTGAATGATTGGATTAATGTTCTGTAATACGCTGTCATACCGGGTAACAATGATTATCTTCATTATTGATTAATCTGCCAGTTATTTATCTTATGGCCTGAAAAATGACAGAAAATACTGAAAAATAACCGTCTCTATTTGTAAAATCCCGAGGCAACGTCATAAAATGTTGTGTTTTCTGACCATCACTCAAACACCAAGTCCTCACGTTGGAGAAGCTGACGCTAGAAAACACTCGAATCATAAAAAAAAGCCAATTAATTTCGACTGATTGATTAATCGACTAATCGTTTCAGCTGCTATCATATTTGACACCTTCAGAAATTTAACTGGATTTTTCAAGACAAATCAAAATTCTCCATAAACCCTAAATGCAGCAGTTTTCTTCAAATGTTTCTTGAACTTCAGATATCCCTTGTGATTCTGAAAAACAAGTGCAAAATAAAGAAAATGTACAAAAACATCCAGATTGTAAGCTAATAAGAAGGCAGATAAATGGAAGTATAAAAAAAACCCATGTTTGGCCTGAGGCTTAAGAACCAACATTAGCTGGATTACACTATTTTAACTACATACTGCACATTTAAATAGATGTTTGCTTCATTATTTTGACCCCAGAACAACTTATTCTGTGTCCCTTACTTAGATGAGCTGGGCACAAGAAATGGCACAGCATTTGTTTTGTTTATCTCTGGAGACAATGTGCTGATTTCACTTTGTGGATAAAAATTTCAGGATATATCAGTAGTGGAGGTGCCAGTGGGAGAACTGGGACTTTTCCCAGTGGGCCGCTACACAAACTGGGCCGGTGGCTCAATGTGGGGGTGGGTGGGGAATCACAAGAGACAGACAAAGAAAGAGAGACAGCGAGAAGGAAAGATAGATGTAGCTGTTGTGGTCTTCGGCCCATTGGAGCAGGGTGTACGGCCCACTGTGGTTCTGTGTGGCCGTCACCTCCATCATGTCTGTCTCCTTACCCGGCAAACGATGTCTGGTTCAGTCCTGTGGCTCCGTCCACACACTGTTACATGAATAACTGCAGTAAAGAAAATATAAAGTTGTGGCTGGAAAGTTCAGAGAAATCAGACAACAGGAATGTAGTCTGAGTTTATTTAGCAGGATAATGTTGTATATATTGTTTTCTGGCCTGGTTTCATCATAAATTCTAATACTCTAATTAAAGTCCTAAAGAATCTGTGTGGTTTCTTCAGACCTACAGAATTTTATTACAGAAAAATCCACTGAATCCCTCATTGGGAAAGCCACTAAAATTAAAATATACCTGGAGCTGTATTTACTGCTGCACTGTCCAATTTAAATTCTAATCCCAGACTCTCTGTAGCTACAAATGCAGTATAATACAATGCAAACTGAATAGCAGTGAATAGCAGCTACCTTACCTATTGATGTTCAGTTTTTTGTTGACTAAAATGAATTGTGTAAGTAACAGTTAGACTGTAACATTACAAAATGATATAAATATAATTCATGTGCCGGTATTTCTGTTCCATTTATCGTTCTGCAAATAATTACAGTTAATCTCTGTTTACTACATGTTTTTTGTAACGTTTGACATATGTGTTAGTGTGTCTTCAGATGGGTTTTGGTGGCTCAGTCTCACTCTGCCCTGGTACATAAAAAAAAAAATGTTTTTATTTTTAAGAAGATATTCAAAATGTAATTAAAAACAGAGGCTAAAGACAGGGTCATCACCGACAGCAATTCAAAAGTACACTGAACAGAAAACGGCTCCCCACTTGTGGCCAAAGAGGCTCTAAGTCAATACCATCAGAGGCGGCCAAGTCGGCGGGATCTGCTGCGGGGAGTGATTTTCTTGCCCAACGTCTGGCTGCTCTCTGCAGACGGTACACAGCGTCTCCAGCTAGAGTTGAACCATCAATTAGGCAGCCTCTCCGCACAGCATCGGCTGCTACAGTTAAATTAACTGGACAGACATTAAGACAAGGAAATAAACTGTGCTCGAGCCAAGGCTGCCAAGAATTGGACAGATTTTAAAGGAGTGTCTTTTATTTATTTTTTTATTTTTTTATTCGTCACAAAATGTGGGAAAGCAACAAAATCAGTCGTTTGGACCTCTTTTAATTGCCTGCCATGGTGTCTGTTCCAACGCTGTATCTGTGGCTCTGTTCCATTGAGCTTGTTTATATATTGAATGGTACAATTTTGCTGTTGCATTTCTACTGACACAGCGGCAGCATCTCAGTTTATAGTTTGATCATCAGGAAGAGACCTTTGATTGTCATTATTAGTGAAACTGCTTTGATGGACATTATCAATCAGGGAGTAAAGGTTTTATGAAAACATGTGGACTGGCTGGACTGTATTGCTCTGGATGGCCTGGTCAGTGCGTTGCATAGCCGCTATGCCATTGTTGGTGTTTGTGAATAAAATGCAAATTGTAAGGCACTTAGGGCAGAAAAATGAAACATAAGTGCAGTCCATTTATCATTATTTTGAACGCCTACAAAGCAACCGTCATTTTCCTTCTCTGACTGAATCAAAGTTGTTAGATTGGAAAATTAAAAAAGTTTTCAACTGGATCCAAACAATACTATCACTTACTACTGCAAATAACAGATTTTTTATTTGCCACTTGGGTGAAGTGGAAACAAGCTGTAAACACAATACTGACATAAAGTATTACCACCTCTGATTGATGAAGTTGAAATGCCAAACTTGCTAGCAAAAAGGTTACGTATTTATACATCGAGCAGGCACGTATGGAGCAACATTAGCATTCAACTGGAGTCATGTTTCTTGCCACAGTTGAATCCAACATTCACTGTCCTTTTTTTTTTTTTTTAGCTCTCTTTTGGTCTCCTCCAACTCCTAAATGCTTCACCAGTGAAGTCGCTGACAGTCTTCTTGCGGCTGGTGAACAAAGCTGTAAAGCCAAAACACAAAGAATTGAAAGACACTGTCAAGAGGAGAGGGACAGCAGAGTTGGGTGATCATTTCAGAACAAAATTAGTCCTACCTCACACTTGTGAAGGTGGAAAGACTTCAGCAAAAGCTTATATAACTACCATGGGGCATTGAAACGAGGGGTGGACAGTATAAATGGTACAGAAAGTAGTAGTGGTTTGAATTTACCCTGCAGACTATACCGTGCTGACCGGTAGAGCCCTCAAAGATCTAAAGTGGCGATGACGTAACCGTGCCTAGTCTACCGGAAAGAGGAAGAAGAAGAAAGCTGCTTTTACACACAGCCTGTTCAAGGCGGGAATGTTGCTTCCTCTCTTCTGTATAAAAGGTACGAACATGGAATGAATGGGTGGGTGGGGTGAGGGGCAAGACATTGATGCTGTTGTTTCACACGGGGTGGCTGTAGGAGGTAGAGTGGTTGGTCCACTAATCAGCAGGTCGGTGGTTCGACCCCCGGCTCCTCCGGTTCGCATGTTGAGATTCATTCCCATGATGACTGTTCCATCAGTGTATAAGTCTGCATATGGGTGTAACGTATGTAAACGAGCACAAGACGGCACACGACGAAGAAGAGGAGGAGTTGGTAAAAAAAAAAAAGAAAAAAGACAAGGATAGCTTCAGTTATACGGTTTGGGTTTGGACAACGAGCAAATTATTTTGGGTTAATGTGAGAAAGACGAATATACTTTGATGCGTAGATACGATTACCGTCCGCGCTTTAAATTATACAAAAAATTATGTGATATCAATTTTAGGTCACACTGCCCTGCCCTAATTGAAAGCCGCCTCTATTCGTTGTAGTGAAGTAGTTTTGTGTGGTTAGCACTTTGTTAAAGCTTGAAGAGGCAGGTTTCACGGACTGAGTAAAGACCTCAGAGCTCTGGGATGATTCCTCCGGTCAAACTGCTGAAATTAAAATAAAAACACCGGTCGCGCTGGCGAAGACATTCACTTCTTGATATCATTGGTGAAAGACTCTGGCCGACAGGATACGAGGCAAAACTCATACATCTTGTAATCCTACAGCAGTGGTCTAACGTCGGTGAGCCCCTCCTGCCCCTCTGCATGCTCAATATAAATCAAATCCCCCCCACATCACAATGAGAACCAGGCGTCTGCGGCTCTCTTCTTTCTTCTGTGACTGCTTTTACCTCCCTCCCTCTTCAGCCTTCCTTCTCTCTCTGAAATCCTCTCTACCTCACTTTCCCTCCCACCCTTCACCCTGCAGTCAGTGCCTGTCCTAGATTTATTGCCTCCCCCCCTCCATCTCTCTCTCTCTCTCTCTCTCCCTCTCTCTCTCTCTCTCTCTCCCCAATGCACAACACTTGCTCGCTCATTCATTCACCCACTTAAGCTACTTCTCATTTTCTCCCACACTCTTCACGTATGATTTGCCAGAGCTATGTCTGCTGTTAATCCCAGCACAATTAGCAAATAAGAAGACTCTCTCATGACAATATGATACTAAGGTGGTATGATAATGTTTCTCTGTTTTGCACCGGTTAACCTCCTCCCTTAGAAACGTCATTAACTTTGGCATAGTGCCTGTCCAGAATTCATTCTTTTCCTCAAAGAGCTTCCTTTAAATACCATACACTGTAAAATAACCCCAGGAGTGGTACTTTTCCATTGAAGACAAAACTGAGAGGTATCCATTTTCTTACTCAGGCCCCCGCTGCGAATACTTCTGGCAACAAAACAATTGATTTAACGTAGAATATAAAAACATATGCTCCATGGGCGCTGAGTAAACTCAAGGCTGCTGGCGGCAAAATGTCTGAACCACAAAGTATCCATCTTGGTTTGTCATCTGAATCTACTCAAAAGTCTTGTTCTCCCACTCGCATATAAGAGGAAATATTATGGCTATTATTGATCACCAAACACAACATCTGACATATTATAAACTTTTATAATCATCTTATTTAATCAAAAACACCAATCACAGTTTCTAAAAACTTAAAGTGACATCTGAATATTCCTTGTTTTGTGTGGCTGACAGTCCAAAACCCAGAGATATTCAGTGTATTATCGCATACGACAATCAACTAATCATAAGATTTGAGAAGCTAGAATAAGGAAATGTTTGGAATTTTAGTTTGAAAAATGTATTGATTATCAAAATTGTTGCTGATTATTATTTTTCTGTCAATTGACCAGTTGACTAATTGACTAACTGTTACAGGTCAAGAGTACACACAGTGCATTCTGGTGAGAAACAGTAATGGATGTTACCCTTGTAAACAATGTTTTAAATTCTCTGTCACTCATTGATTGATTGTCAGCAACTAACTGTACAAAACTTAATCAACAACAAAGTATTAATCACAATGTAAAGGACAAAATAATAATAAAAAAAAGATCTGAGATGGATTAATTTTTGCCTTTGTGGAGATTTTCATACCATAAATCATGTAAAAGAACAATTTCTCACTGAGCCCCATGACAGATGCCCCTCTCTCTGTTTACTTTGAGCCGTGTTCAGTGGTGAAAATCATAATTTAAAATGTTTTTTCCTGGCTGTTTCGACTTGACTCGTTCTCCTCATGGTTGGTTATGTGGCATCACAGGACTTCCACCTCTTACAGCTGCATGTCACTACAGCTCCCCTTGTAAATCAGTCTGGATTATGTTGGCCAGATGCCAAAAAATGTACAAACTCAGAGGCGTCATCACTTGAGGCCCTGCCCCTCTTCAGTCATTTGGGTATTAAGGTCAGCTGTTTGGAGCATTACAATCCTGACTGATACAAATCTCCCAAGTCACTCATAATCTTGAGACAAATCATGTCATTCTTTTTCTTCAATTTGATTGTTTTGGGTATTAAGGTTTTTTTTAATTTTAAGACTCGTACTCACTGCCCTATTCCCCCTTGATTAAAAGCAAAATAAAAATTCACTCTGTTTTGCAATCCCGTTTTAATTTTGGATGCGGGAGGAAAAGGAGTGACGAGAATAAACCATGAAAATGTCATCTGGCCCCAGCTGACATTGTAGTCTGTTTTGTTAAAGCTGGAGATTGTTGTAAAATCAGATGCAACACTGGGGAGCTGTGTGTGATTCGTAAGTATTTAATAGGCCTACAGTGACTGCACTCATGTTCATTGATGATTTATATTACCAATATCATATCAAAAAACATTATTGACAGCAGAATTAAATGAGCAAATGACTCACTATTAATATAACAGTTTAGTTTCAGAAAGAGAAGCTGGAATATTTGTTTGGCATATTTGAAGATGTGTCCCTAATGTTTTGTAATCTGGGCGTAATCCACTGCAAATATTGATAAATGTCACATTTTGAATAAATTTGCATCTCATGTATGAAGCACAGTTAAATTGAATTTGCTGTGCTTCACAATAAAAGCTAATTTTAAATGAGGAATGAAAACATGATCAAGCAACATCATATAAAAGGTGACAGCGGGAAAAATAGATGCTTTTGAAAATAGATTCTTACATAAAACTAAAGTTATTTTCAGCCTTATTTAAAATATCAGTGATTCCTTTATAACTTTTTTTTTTTTTTTCCTTTTTTCATATAGTGGTCTTCATTTGATGAGCCACATCGCTGCAAAGCCTCTTTTGTTTTAATGGCTGCCCCCCCCCCCCCCCAGGATCCTTCAAACCACTCACCTAAAACGACCAATTACTTATTGACTGGCAGGTAGCAGAAATTGTTTCCAGCTTCTGCCACTTTCAATTATGAAACCCCCCCACAAAAATAAAATAAAAAATACTCCTGTGACACTTTGAAAGATTATTCAATCGTTAACTTATTTTTGCTGAAGCGACAAGGAAGTATCAGTTGGCTCGGTCATCGTGCACATCTCCCTTATGATCCACTCCAGGAGTGCTCATTTAAATGCTTTCAGAAGGAAATTTAATCCTATGTATTATCTGTTATTCAGCAGTTTCCACCTAATGTATAAGAAGCTTAGATATAGCATTGTTACTTTACTGTTTAATGCATTTTTGATCAATTACCTCTGTGGGCTCAACAAAGTTGCGGAGAGGCTTTAACTTGTATGAGACATCTGGGAAAAATGAATGCACATCAACATGGTTTCAGGATAATTTTTTTCCTGGTAATCCATATTTATAATCCTGAAATGTCAGATACTGTGTGTTGATACTCATCGTACATGTTAGAATATTTTAAATGCAGTGTATTGGTCGTTCAGCACATTTACTACTGTATCACTGCATTTTCTCTCCACAAAAGCTTTCCTGGTCACATGACTCCACTCCACAGGTATCACGTAATTCCCAATCTGGGTCTGTGGGTTTAAAAAAAAAAACTCCCATGGGTCTCTCAGTAGATGTCAAGTGGAGTGCACCATAACTGAAAGCAATATAACATGGTAGTGATGGTACGGTGGGCTGCGAATAGAAAGGGGAAATGGGTTAATTACCGAAATGTCAAAACACCCAAGAGTGGAACATGATTTAGCATGGTTAAACAGGCACAACGCAAGCATGCTCCCAGGCATGCCAGGCGGGGTGTGTGACATAGTAACCAATGCAATGTGAAACAGTAACCTATCTCAAGAGGCCAGGCTGCTCAGCGCTTTGAAGCTAGGTTGGGATTCGGAGACTGCAGCTCCCGTCTGAACTGTGAGAGGGAGGAGAGGAAAAAAAAAAAAGAACAGAAAATCAAGAAACTGAGATTATACATTAAAGTCACCCCTCGATTGATGAGCGGGACTGCTTTTGCTTTAGTGGAATACATTATCTGAGCCATAAGTGGAGCCGTTTGAAAGCATGTGACTGTTGCACCCCGCTGTGCTGCCTGTGCCCCTTCAAAGCGTCTGTGTGATGTTTAAGTTCTATCTATGGCTGGTTTAGTATTAGAGATGCGAGTCACTCACTTCCACAGCATCGTGTGTGCAGTCTGTCATCTGCCATTTGGGGTGAAAGATGAGTAAACATGTGGAGGGTTGGAGGTGCTACCTTAGTGAAATACTGACATAATCTGCCAGCACTGACCGTTCTGCCCTCAGCATTAAGCCTGTAGTGGAATATTCAGCTGTGGGTTTACAGGAGTAAATCATTCGGCTACGACCGCTGGTGCTTCTTACTCAAAGTGCGAGTCCAAATTTATGGGGCACAACTTCAATTGAAGTGGCACAATGGTTTAGGAGGTTTAGGTTCAGGTTAATTGGCGACTCTAAATTTCCCCCAGGTGTGAATGTGAGCATGAATGGTTGTTTGTCTTCATATGTCAGCCGTGTAATAGACTGGCAGCCTGTCCAAGGTGTACCTCTCTCCTCTTGCCCAATGTCCCAATTGCTCAACATGCAGCAAAATGCATCTTAATTAACTGATCATTGCCTTGGTAATAAATATACATTTTGCACAAATTAACAGATGAAGCAATAAAGAGGGTCAGTTCAAAAGCATGTCATCAAATCTGAATCCAGTATTGAATCTTCCTATGGAATCTGACGTCTTTTTATTGTTGTTTTAACCTTTAGCACTTGAAAAGTTCTGTCAAATAAAGCGTACTATTATATTATTATTTTAAGCCTTTAGCAAAGTGTGTTAGGTTTAGCTTTCAATATTTTAAGTAACTAAAGTTATAAATAACTAACTTAACTGAACAACTACACTTGTCTACACCAGCCTTGTAGTGAGAACAGCATGAGCAGCAGTTGCAGCCCTTTGCCAGTGCGTCCATACTGGATGCATTCAGTTCCCACAGCCCAGTAAACAGTCAGTGCAGTTACTGTGCTTAAGTCTGAAGAAGATAGATTGTTATTTGGGTTGCATCTGCTGTTGCATCCCTGAAAAATGCGGGTCACATGTCTTGTGTAGACGTGCAAAACTCGGTTCTGTAATAATGATTAAAGACGTAATTAATCTTAACCTGATTCTTTTTTTTTTTTTTTTTTTGCAGTGACACGTAGAAATTATGTTTTTATTCTCATTACAATTATGTACCCAGCTAAAAATGATATTTACAGGTTTACATGCTGTTTAATGTGCTGCAGCTGAGCACATAATTAGCTATTTAACCTTCAGACTGACGTTAGTGGTGCACTTTTCCCTGGTGAATATTTGTTTGGTCGCTTCAGTGTTCAGCGAGTTCAGGTGCACGAGAAGATGTGAGCTCATGTTCGTAAGTCGGTATATGAAGGAGGCTTTAGCAGGAAACGCCAGTGTGGGTTGTTGCGAGTGTGTGGCTCTTGTGTTGTGTGGCAGCTGCTGTCTGGTTCAGTGTGTCCATCTGCTCTGCCTATGACAGAACACTGACGTTACTGCTTTGTGCAAAGATGTGATTGGCTGTATTGAAATAAGGTCTCTGTCTATGTAGGTGGCTTACCGTAATGGAAGTCATTCGTATTAATACAAAACCATGGAGCACTTTTATGAAATTAAAAAAATCCATTTTGGTTTCTGTTTTTTTTTTTTTTTTTTTTTTTCCTCAAAAGAGAGAACCCAGGACAGGTGATCTGCATTTGCAGGTGTTTTGTCTCATGCAAAAATGTACCAGTACACACACACACATCACATCCGCACCATTTCCCTCTCCTGCCTGATGATCAGCAAATAAGAAAGCCCAGACCAAAGCCACTTTAACCAGGGTTAAATTTTAAAATGCGACTAAATGCAGCTGCAGTCTGGAACAATGTCGTAGGATCGCTTAAACAGCACGAAGCACCAGCTCTGCGCTCGCTCGGTTGCATGTTGGAGCGCTGAGATGTCTGCATGAGGAGTTTTTCTGTAGGTGTCTGGAGCTGCAGTGGCCTACTTTGAGGACATGATCTATGTTTAATGTCCCCCCGCTATGTTAGGTGGCAGGCGGGACGACATGTTTTGTCGTGGTGTCATATGCGTGCGTGACGACACATTCTTGTGAACACAATAACCAGAAAATAATACATGAGAGAAACATCATACTGACAGTAAAAGTTGCACCACAGTTTCCCCTTAAGAGTGGGTGAACTGAGGAGAGTTTGTGACATTTTCCTGCATCTTATTTACATGAGAAATCAGCCGTCTCCTCATCATGCCTAAATATCACCAGTTCTGAATTCTGCTCATGTGTTGTGTGTAGACAAGCAATGTATGACATTGAAACATTTTATAATGAATGCATTAATTTGCTTAATGAATGACCTCATTAGGATAAGTGGTAATGTTGACTGTACCATGCTGATTATGGTGGGACACCGGGCAGCTCAAATGCCTCTTGTTAATCAGGGTGCTCTAGTTTGAAGAAGGTTACAGCAAGGAACGGCTGGAGAAAGATAATCAACAAATACTAACAGATGTGACTTGCATGTTCGCTAAAAGTAATTTAGCGAGTACCAAGATGTAGATATAAATTATTGAAACTGTATTGTGGCTGTTTTTCCAAATTTGTGAAGAAAACAGGAAATATATCTTTTATAAAGAAGGAGAATCCACCCATGCAGTGATTTCAGAACTGCTGAGAAGAGCAACTTGCAAAGTAATAACACAGCTATAAAAGACTGATATACTACAAATAATCCAAATTTAAGTAAAGCTGTATCTGTAATCAGCATATAAGCAATATAACTAAGAGCCAGCCACAGCCAAAGAAGAGAAAAACACTTTGCTTCTCTAAAGCACAGAACGGACTCACTGAGGCTTTTGTCTTGATTTTCATTTTAAGAGAAGAAAATGTTTCTTAAAATTTATATTAGTGAGGTGATACAGTGTGTCGCTCAAACACTAAGTAAACAGACCAGACTCAAATGTATGTAAATGTAAAGTTGTTCGAGACAAAGCTGGAGATATGGATGACACAAGCGCCAACACTGGTCCTCAGACCACGTCCACACTAATACGTTTTAAAAACGCATCGTCACTTTTTGCTACATCTACACCTGGCGCCCACACTACTCCGGTGTTTTCACGCCGCTAAAACGAAGACTTTGGGAAGAACCTGTTTTATTTTGAAAACTCCGGGCTTGTGTTTTAGTCCCGACCGGCAGGAACAGAGACTTTTGGAAACGATGTTGCAGACACCTGCCTTGGGTCTTCATTCATCACATTGCTGAATATGAAGAGTGCATGGCCGAAAAGCACGTAGCACAAGTAATCGTTAAGTAATCGTTCAGTAATCGTTCAGTAATCGTTCAGTTATCGTTCAGGAATCATCATTGAGGTAAAAGTTTGAAATTGTCGTGATATTGATTTGAAGTCATATTTCCCAGCCCTAGTCTGTTGTATCAGCGTTGCTTGTCCTCTAAATGTAATGTGTGATGCAGGCACATGACGTTACAGCTGAGCTTTTTTGCAGAAACCCCCCCCCCCCCCCCCCCCCCAACACACACGCACGCACACACACGCACACACGCACACATGCACACACACGCACGCACGCACACACACACACACCAGTGTTGGCTGGTGATGGAAAGCTCACTTTAGCAGCATGGTTATTATTATTATCTGATGCTGTTGGCCATTATTGACACTCGCCCTTTGTTAATGTCCCTTTTATCTCCGAGTGTAATAATAATTATTTCATTGGTGATTGATTTAGATGAAAACCTTTCTTTTCAAGCGTCCCAGGAAAGTCATGACAGTGTGACAGGGAGTGAGCATCTACAAAACCAGGACCCTGAAATTGAAGCAGCTAAATGGAAGTTTATTTATTACTGGTTTTATCATCTACCCCTCTGTTTATTTCTGACTGCGTCATGTCAACATTTCTGTTGTGAAGAAACGCCACACCTCCAGTTTGTAATGTCGGCTCTCTGACATTATTCAGCTGTTTTCAGCAGAACTCCTTGTGATGACTAAACTGAAGTTAATGTGGAGCTTTCCTTTGTCGTACATGACAGTTAACTGAATATCTTTGTGGTTTGAATTGAACGTTCAGACAAAACCAGACATCTGAAGACGTCAACCTTGGGCTGTGGGGAAAATAAAAAAAGGGCGTTTCTTGCTATTTTATGATGTTTTATCAACAGCAAATAATCAATCTGTCGCAGCCGGAGCTTTAGCTTGACGACCGGGCAGCACGACGCTGGTTTCACACATTGGTTTTCTGAATTTAATGAGTGTGAAGCGATTATTTGACTGAAGCTAGAGAGGAAAAGAGGATGTGTTGAGGTTTTCATCCAACAGCAGCAATGTGCCAAAGATGTCTGATATCAAAGGTCAGTGTTTCTCACTAAATCTTGTTCATATTGATTGCCCTTCATATCCCAAAGATATCCAATGTACCATGTCATCTCCATTTAATATTCTTCAGCTTTTAATAATTTTTCATACTTGCTTTTAAAGTGAAATTTGAAGCGTTTTGTGCAGCAGACCTCTGAAAGTGAATTACTTAAACTGTCGTGAAATTCTTTTTAGACGTTTTATTCAGCGTTTTGAATGATCATTGAACGCCAGATCCCTTGATGTGCTGTGCTGCTGGTTTCTCTCATTAACTCTGCCATCGCAGCAAACCTCTCACACTGACCGTTTCTTCACCACCCAAACAATCTTAAGACAGAAGATAAACACCCATGTTCCTGCCCATTAGTGATAATTAAATAAGTTACCTCAGTGTGTTGCCCACGACTGTCACCGTCTGATAATCTTCACTACCAGACTGCTGTAATTAAGATGTCCCTGCCTCTGGGTCATTGATTGAACATTGTGTTCTGTGAAATTTATTTCTGCTGTCTATAACCATGTTGCCATTGATCAGTTTTTGTTTTATGCCGTGTCCTGAGTTTTATAAGACCATAAAACAGGAACAATGCACAAAAACCGTTGGTCCTAATGACTGAGATGAATCTTAGAGTTGCCTGCAGGTACAGTTACTGCTCCACCATTCACCTTTTTACTCTCATCTCAAGCAAAACTAATTATCTATATCCAGTAGGTTTGTTTTTGTAAGAACCCTTCTTATTATAAATAGTGAAGTGATTGTGATATAGAATACTCTATCATAGTACAAAGCGATTACAAAGTGATTTTAGTTTTATTATGCAGTTGCATTTAATAATATGAACTTTAATGTAGAAAGTCAGGAACAGAGTTTTCAAGATTGAAGGAATTTCCTGACAACATGACGGCCTCATGTAATACTTGTTAAATACGCATTTATTCACCAAGGTTGTCCAGGATCTGCAGGAATGTTAATGGTGTTAGTCTTTGCTAATTTCTTCTGTAAAATGTCAGACAGTCAGTCAAGCTCTCTGATTTGTGCAGTTATGCAAGTGTGAGTTCAAGGTTATTTTAAATGATAAGTCTGGTGATATTTCTTTCCTGTCAACAAACCGCATGAGCAGAACAAAACCAACGATGAATTCATCCTGCTAACGCGTATCACCAGTGAGCCTGATAGGTGTAATTCGTCTGCGCCTCAGAGCTCCATCAAACACATCAACAAGATACACTGTTGCTCCTGGTGACATGTTCCTTCATTACTATGAATGTGGGCACTGTATTATATTTACAAGTTAGAAAATAAGACATTTCTTTTTAAAAGATTTATATCTTCAGTTGAGGGGAATCGGCTTGAGACTGAGTGCCAGCTCTTGAGATCAGGCACAGGATGGTACGAAAAAGCTCCCACAATCTCTTGACACTGTCACGACACTGTAACACAAATGTTACTCCAATGCCTCCTCCATTCAGGGAGACACATGTAGCACGTGGGTTAAAGCCTTGTCACCGTTTCACAGAGAGTCAATTATACGACTTCTTCGCTCTCTTCAGGGCAACGATAACGATGTGAGCATCCACACTGATGAAGGAAAAAGTTCTATAAACAGCGGCGCCAACCACTTGTCCTTAAAGCCTGACAGCCGATCCTTCCCAACTGCACTGACTGATACTTTTGATGAAACTGACAGTAATTTTCTTACACACTGCTTCGGTTTGTCCACAGTTCACTTACGCAAACAACCCCCGTGAGAAATTAGAGGCTGAGACTTATTAGCCGTTTCCTGCCCAGGTGCCAATCCCGCTATGCGACGCCATCCATATTTCACTCTCACAGGGGTTTTCTGTATGAAGAGCAGAGTCAATATCACCACACTCAGATTTGTCAAGTTAAATAAGTTGTCTAGGAATATAGACCCCAACGGCTCAGTATTGACGTCTAGATTTGTATAATTTTATGTATTTCACCGCCAGTTAAAGCTTCATCTCTTCATTATAAAATCTGCTAGTTTGGCTGTGTTGTTTATGCTCCGTATCCTGCTTTGACAATTTACTGTCTTGCCGTAGACAAGTAAAGGAAGTGGGGGTGAAAAAATAAAAATAAAATAGGAGGATGGTAGAGACAGTGATTTGCTACTGTTAAAATTTCAATTTTCCACCCCAGAGGAGTGTTGTTCCACATGAGAGAGAATGAAAATGCTGTTCTAGGAGAAAACCGTCTTGAAAGCTATTTCAAGTTCTTGACTTTTAAGTAAATTTCGCACATGTAAATGTCCCTTCTTTAATTTAAGCGGAAAAATTGATGAATTGCAATCAGGAGCAGGCATTGTATGTTATTCTTACAGGCTGGTTAATTACGTTTCACAATCATACATAATGAATTGAATTGATTCAGTTCAGAGGAATAGTCTGAGCAGGACACAGTAACACGTGTCAAGTGGAATCAAAGGGTCTGATGGGTATAAAATAAAGAGGTCAGTATGTTCAATGCGTACAAAGCCAACGGAACCTTTGTATAATCACACATCATGCTCTTGCTAATATTCTTTCCTAAAAATACAACCTCTTCAACCCTACGACTCTGCTCTCCTGGTCTTCATCTTTCCCAAATTCTCCAAGCTCCTCCACTCCTTCCCTCCTGTGGTTCTCAAGCGGTATCAAAAAAAAAACCTTAGTGCTGGCTGCACATGACTTCAAAGCGATCAACAACCCGCATAGCTCCAGGCCATGGTCCGCTTCCCACATGCCGGGCAGTGTTCTTCATTCTGCCAATGCTGCCCTGGTCATCAATCCACCTACTGTCGACTCCTCTCCTTCCTGGCTCATCAATCATGAAATGAACTCCTCACTCCAGTAGAAACACTAGAATCCACTTCTCATCTTCAGTGGGGGCTGAAAATCCTCTTCTGGTGAAGTATGGTAGCTGGAGTCATTTTCTCCCCACTCGCTCATACTATCTTCAACACCTTCACTCGCTGCCCCCTCCTTCACTCTCCTCACCTCGTGCGAGATTGTGCTTAAGCCGCAGGAAAATTGTTAAACTACTTTGGATCTGACCCCTGACCTCTGATCCTTTCCACTGTTTGATTAAAGTTAGAGTTCTGTTTGTCTCCAGCACGGTTTGTTATTCATTGAAATGTAAATACAGTATATGCATGCAGCCCACGACTGCATGTCTCCATATATTTTCTACTTATTAGAACTATTATTTTCTAATAACATAGACATGACTTCTAGCAGAGCCTTTTACTTCTTTACACTCCACAATTGTTCATATTAGGGTTATTATATTGTGTTAGTTTCAGTGAAAATGATTTTATATAACCGAGCAAGTGTATGTGTTTGTGTGTGTGTGTGTGCGTGTGCGTGCAGGTATTTATAATCGTATGTATATAGGATGTGCATGCATGTGCATATGTCTGCTATCTTGTATTTATGCCAGCCTGGGCCTGAGGCATCATATTTTTTGGGTTGTCCATCGGTCTGTCCTGTTCTCGTGAACACGATATCTCGGAAACGCCTTCAAGGAACATTTATTTGGACTCAAGGATGAACTGATGAGATTTTTTTAGTGGGCAAAGTTCAAAGTTCAAGGTCACATTGACCTCATGTTCCTGTGAATACGACATATCAGGAGTGCCAAGAGGGAATTTCATTACGTCCTGAAAATTTTTTTAATATGGTCTGTTCAGAGATCCAGATGAATAATTAAGCAGCTTTTAATGAGATCATCTACTCTATCATCTCTTGTAACAATTACCTTACGACTGGATAAAATCATTATGAAACTGCTTGTGCATTTCTTAAAACATTTGTCTTGATTAAAGGGTTCAGATTTTCCCCTGTTGATAGTCACAGAAACTTGCATCAGCATCATAAGGCAGAGCCATCAAAGATCCGCATGCTGGAGAAACATGCAAGAACAAAGATCTCTGGAAATACCAAATCAGATGTTCTTTGTACTTGAGTTGAAATAATTAGTCTCTATCTAGTAAAGTGAATTTAGACACTTTGAAACCATATAAAATCTCCTGTAATAAATCTGGACAGGTGTGAATGAATCATTGTTTTTTGTGCTTTGGACAAATTGTCATCTCCTCTCTCACTGCTGTGTTTTCTACTCATGTTGTGATTTGCTCTGTAACTGGTGTCTGTAACTCTGAAAGGTCACCGAGAGGTTTCCATCGAGATCTATCGGCTGACCTTGAACAGAAGTGTAAAGTTGGATCAAACATTTGGTCACTGAAGCTTCTCTGTTCTTTTGTTCTGTGACATATTTCATGCTGGTGGACTTTGATGTGTGCAAAAGTTGGCAGGTTAGGAAAACGATTGAAACAAGTGATGAAATGATCCCATCAGTTGTTAGTAGCCTGCTAGCGCGGGATGCTTAGAAATGTGATTACTGTGATTAAAGCTCAAGCAGGATGTCTGCTTTGATTAAGTGAGAAATCAATTAATCATCTCCAGCCTTCTTCAAAAGGACAATTGGTTCTTTTTCCTGATTAGTGTCAGATATTGTGTACTGTGAATATTTGCTTCTTGAGGACTTGATTTTTTATTTATATATATATATATATAAAACTTAAAAAGGTGTCATTGTTTCCAGGCTTTATATAGCCACATCAAATATAAAATTACATCACATCTGTATGGGGAAAAACAGAGGCAATGTCAGTGCTAAGAACACCCATTGCATATTTATGAACGCGCTCTGTTTCATATTCCCATTTCCCATGTCAGAGAAAAGTTTTACAAGAGCCGTTCATGCCTTGACAAATTACAGTGCGCCCATACTATTGGGTATTAGAAGACGGTGGCATGGCTGCGTGTAGAGGAACATGAGTGGATGTGTGGCAGACATCTCCTCTCAGTTTTGTTCCACGTTTGAAATTGTTCTCCCACAAAAGGAGGAACAGCGGAGAAGATTGTGACATGTGTGGCTGTCAGAGGAAAGTAAGACGACGTCAACACGACCCCGTGTTGCCTTCACTGAGCTTTTGTTGGAGAGTATTGACAGCAAAAAAAAAAAAAAAAAAAACTCAGTCAATACCTGTTTGGAAAAATGAATCATTTTCTTTTTATCTTGCCCTCTACTGTAATTGATGGTGCTGACTTCCAAAGTGAGTAGTTTTGGCTGTGAATGTTGGATAACATGGCTGCAGAGTTCTGTTTCCTTGAAGTGGGGAGGACTGTTGTTTTATCTCCAGGTAAATGATGCCAGTTCGCCAGCAGACCCTGAATAATGAAACAGGTCCGTCTCTGCACTTGTCATCATTTTGTTTAGGAAGCTTTTTAATCCTCCAGGTTTTCAGTCTGTTAAGTTTTTGATATGAAAACAGATACTTTTCCTCTTGTTTGCCTTTTTTTTTGTTGTTGTTTTTTTGGGAGTAAGATGTCGGGCTGGAGCGCCACTGATGGCTGTGGCTTGGTTCTGCCTCCAATCAGATGAAAAGCCTCCTCCTGGCTCTCAGCTGCTCGTCACACAGCAGGTGTCCCATATTTGCTGTATTGTGCTCTTTGGCAGCTTGAAGACAGGCGGCCATGTTTTCGGCTTCAGTGAGATTTCCTGTTGTCGTGCCTCAACAGAGGAAGTGTTGCGTAGCATACGAATCAAGACGGAGAAACCTCCACCATCTTGCCTCAGGATTAAGACCGAACCACGCGGGGCTAATGTGTCTCTAGGCTGCGTTTCTGTGATCACCTAAAGATTTCACTTGTCATGTCAGGCAAAATCAGGAAGTACCTTCAGTAGGCAAATGCCTCCACGCATTTTCTTCATTGAGTACAAATTGTCTGCCAAGAACAAATTGGCGTCTTTGATCAGCCGCGGCTCGTAGCGTTCCAGGAAGCTTCAGCTGCAGGTCAGCCCACTGGGACTCGGCAGGAACTCTGCCCCCAAGACATAAGGAATTAGTCTACACTTATCTCTCATTCACAGTCATGTTGGCTAATCTTATCTGAGTGGCTATGTTTTTTAAGAACAGTCTTGTGAATTATTTGCTCACCCTTACTAATAGGCTTGCAGGTAGGAAGTATTTGGGAGTGTGCTGCATTTGGGTGAGAGAGGGATTAAGGATTGAAAAGTTTCTCTTTGGTATTGTTCTTACACATGAATATCTTTCTTAAAGCATTTGATTTTTTTTCTTTCTTTTGGCTTGGATTTGACTGGGTTACAGAATAGAAAAAGGTGCTGAAGTGCTCATTTCAAACAGACTGTCTTTAAGCTGAACTTCCCAGCAGTGAGCTAGACACTGAAGTACAATATCTTTTGAAGATATTGTGTAGAGACCCACTGTAGGAGACTTGTTTTTCAAAGTGTGAGATGTCTTGGGTTCTGGCATTATGTGGGGATGGTAGAGACCTCCAAGGGCTTCTGTTCTACGATATATATCATCATGCTTTAGATGGGAAAGTCCACATATTGTGTTTGTGTTTTTATGGTTTCGGCGAGGCCTTCTTTGTTCCAGTGTTGGAAAACCTTCGTGCCACAGCATAGGAAGAAGTTTTAAAGTTAATATTTAATGGACCACATGGATCAAATCTCTTAACATGCAAAAGCCACTACTGAGTTCTGTTTTCCAGGTTTCAATGCAGATACCATTTTTTACCTTGTATATAGAAATATAACGAATATGAGGATTTTCTTTACATATCTATATATTTCACATAATTAGCAAATGCATCAGTGTTTAATTTTGTCCATTGGTTTTTGATCGACTGCAGAAAATAACCTCTATGACAACTAAAAGTTTATGATACTGACACGATTTGTTCAGCGGCATAATCTTCACAAATGAACAACACTAAGCCTTTTTTTAAGAGACGTAAAAGCTTAAAGAACTCACGACTGATGTATTTTATATCGTAGAATAAAACATGAAAATTTCTTGAGCTCATGTTCAAAACAGACCTAATTCAAACATCTGACCACGAACCCATTCAAAAAAAACCCCATAGACTTCAGGGTGAGGAAACTTGAGGTGCAAAAATGCTAATTTATTTCTGGGTTTTAGAACTCATTCCTGCAGCAAAGACCAATGAACAAGACTAAGAGTCTGAGGGAGCATTCAATATTTGATAATTGTCCATTTTCATTACTCTTTGAAATGATGCTGAGACCTGGGTACACATGAATGACCTTTGAGTCCATCAACATTGCTGGACTTTTCAACTCTTGATGCCCATAAGGATTGATTTCTGACCATAAAGTATTCAGCTTCCGGGTGTTGAATACCAAACACAAAACACAAATACTGATGTCTGTTTTTTCCTGAATGGATTTACAGTTGAGCTTCCCCCGCCCGCACCCTATTGCTATCACTTCTGATGTTGTTTTCATCTACTCTGGCACCTCATAGATAAACTTGTACAGGGATGCAGCAAACTGTAAAGATGAGGTTCTTTCTGCCTTATTAAATACAGAGAACATCAGATGGCAGGGTGCAGGGAGGATGACAAAGGCTTCCCTTATGCTGGTGTGTTATTTGGTGGAGAAGCGCGCCATGTTCCACCTCACTATTCATCATTCACCCTCTCTGTCAGTTGTGTTAGTGACATATAGGCTCAGTGTGTGTAGACTTGATCTTTTTGTTTATCCCCCCACAACGCGGTGTGCAACTGGCAGTGTCGGGCTCAGTAAATGTTTGTCTCACTTGACAGAGACAGAGCAGCAAATGGACTTCTGTAGTGACTGCACTAAATGCAGCTGTCTGGGTTTTGATGAGGACGCAATTAACTTCGGTTTTTATTTGAGTACGGCAGAGACGGTGCAACTTCAAAATGGAATAGACTGCAACAACGGAGTCCTCGTCCCCCACATTTAAAATCCATTGCATGTTGGGCAGGAGAGCTGTTCAGAGAGCCACTAAGAGCCTGTCAGTTGAGGGAAATTAAATTATGACCACATCTCATTGTGGTATTCCTATTCCAGAGAGAAGCTGTAAGCATAATGAATCTTGCCATCTCACAACACATAACGTCAGTCACCTTTTCTATAAATATGAGGGATAGAACAAGACTTTCTTTTGTGTTTTCCTCTTATGTAATTGCATTTAGTTTGACAAGGCATCCTTGTTGTGCAACGGCTGTATTTGCATGTGTTGTTGATGTGTTGAACTTTTGGAGGAGCCGCCGTATTAATACACACAGGTACTCATATGGCGCACACTGTATTACGCTTCAGATCAGCTGTTTGAGTCAGACAGAGCTAAGAGTGGGTGTGCTTGTGCGTAGAAGTACGGCAGTTCAGGGGTTGAGAAAATGTAGCTCCAAACGAAAGGGCTGTTTGACAGCAAGAGTCAACAGTGCTTAAGATATTTAAAATATAGCATGCACTTAAACTGATATTGTTTTGTATTTGGTGGACTTTTTTTGTGTGTGGGGAAAACATATTTTTGCGGATGGACACGTCCACAGCAGCACACGGCTCAGCTTCTGTGCTGGTGCTCCCGGCTGCTTCTCCAAACTGGGAGCACGTTGATCTGAGTCTACTGCAGGTATCACACTGACTATAGATAAGTACCTCACACAACCCCACGTCAAATAACCCGAACACTCACTTCAATTTTTTTGTTTTAGTGAATTTTTTTGTCTTGTCCTATTGACACGAAGGGGATCAATGCACCTGCAAAGAAGCAGTGCAGAACTTGAACATCTCAGCTGCACGTTGTAATTCCACATTTGATTTACAGTGCCAGTGTTTCAGAGAGAAATGTTAAGCATGCTCTTAAAGAGGCATTAATTCATTTTGTGGCAGACTAACATTAGCCAACATAAAGTGCACAATTTACCACCAAATACAAATCAGCATTATCATTTGGAGCAGTAAGTCCAGTGCTCTGTCTCCTAATCAGAGCCTTTGTGCTGGAGTTGCCTGCTCAGAGACGCTGATGTGAGGGACTGTGATTGAACCACACAGTAAAACTAAAACAATCAACTAAATGTGGCTGAAAAGCTCTTCTCAGTGTTAAATCTGTGAATGCGACACAATGAACAACCTTTTGACATTGGAGCGGCATTTTATTGACTGTTAATATAAAAAATGTTGATCAATGCAAGTTTAAGTATGAGGTTGCATCTGCAGTAGGCTGTTGTCAGTCGATACGATTGATTAGTTTACAGGGGACATAATGTAGTGAGTCTTTCTGATAGTTAGAAAGCGAATTTACATAATACAATAGCAGATCATATAGTTTATTTCTTTCAACGTTTTTCGAGTGAACTGATGAAGACAATCTCCAATCTGTTTTTGCCTCAGCCGGCACTATTTTCGGTGTGTTCTCTTTTCGTGTGGAACATTTAGACCTGACTACAGGGAAAGACTAATGATGGAAGGACAAACTGTGGGTTTACATTTCCTCACTTAGAAAAAACACGGGGTGCTGATTCCACTCCATGCACATAAAGAAAAAGCTGAATACAGGTGTCTGTGCTGTCGGACTGACAGACAGTTTCATTAGACCTCACACTTTTTTAGGGTTTGCTATAGTTGGTTTGATTAAAAAAAAAACACGGCTGTTCACACAGAATAGAGACATTGATTTCAGGTGTCTTGCTTTAGGTTTTCCTTTTTTTTTGTTCTCACTGCACCAAACAAACCATCCTAAAGGGATAAATGATGTACAATTAAACTGCTCTAACAACCTTAGTGCCATTGTACTGTTTTCAAAATGCAGTTTTTCACTGCTACTTTTTTAAAGCTCCCATATTTTACACCCTTTTCTGTGTTTTATTTGAAGTGTTGATCCATGAGAAGACATATTTGGGGTTTTAAGAACCAAAAAAAACATCTGTATGTAGTTTTACATCTCCTCTCTCAGGCTTCTCTCTGCAGCTCTAGTAACAACAGGTCGGTGATTGTTCTGAGTGATCCAATAAAAATATAGCAGATTTCAGGTAAACACTCAGAGAAACCAAATCCTGCAAGGTTGGACGGTGGGGGCCATGTGGGCGGGGCTTGGGGTATGGCTGAGGGCGGTGACTGCTCCTCGTGACATCACAAAGTTAACAGAATTCCTAAAGGCTGGTTTTAAGGCTCAGTGTCCGAATACAGGCTGTGTGAGTTTCTCTGTGGACTGAGCGTTTTGATACTTTCACAGTATTAATATAAAACCTAAACCTTCTTTATAATCAAACAACACATGGACATCTGCCTTTATACTATATGCGACCTTGAAAACCTATATGGGATTATAATACAGACGCTGGCTCCAGTCAGACGTGTGTGTGAATTTTGTATTTGATAGCAGCATTAAACAGCATTTTTGTGTCTTACTTAGTCAACACATTTTAATGCTGTTTACAGACGATCCTTTCATTCATGACTATAATTAATTTTTTCTGTGTTTCGTCTCATTTTCAACAAAGTGCACCTTTTAAATGTCAGTTGACAGAATAAAAAATCAAGTAACTCCACATATGAAACTGTTCATTTTCTGTTTCTTCTTTACCTTGAAGCTTCTGCGTCGTGAGTCTGTAAATGTGATGAGAGGCTCCAGCACAAAGAAAGCACACGAAGAAAAACGTTAATTATTAATGCATTTCACTTAGACTTTGGAAACTGGAATGGCACCAGATGTCACCCAATTGGATTTAAAGGAATGTTTAATTCCATTACCCCCCTCCTGCCACCCCGCTCCTGCTATCTGGCTCCCTTTACCATCCAGTTGGCATGTGTTTGTAGGGCAGATCTACATGCTTGCGTGCTTACTAAGTGCACCAGAAGAAAACAGATCAGATGCCTTTTTCCACAAATTTTCTAGTTGCCCTCTTTTGTAAAACAAACAAAAAAAATAAAAAAAACCTCCTGCTTTTTGAGCTCTGCAGGCCACGGTGAAAGTCTTTTCATTCAGTGCTTATTTTCTAAGGAAGGACTTAAGATGTGAAGACTTATCCAGCCCTATTCCTTTCCCCTGCGCCCCTCCGTAATGGACTGGCCAGATTGGACATTGTCACTGTCTTTTTGACTGTGTCTTCTTTCATCTTCCTTGTTGCGAGCAAGTGGAGCGAATCGTTATATCCTGAAGCCTGTATCCTGTGGTCATTTAAGGTCTGTGTCCCGTCAGGAATCACACTGAGACATTTACGTCCAGCTCTCCTGTCACTCGCTGACAATTTAATGATATCCGTGTCTGTTTTAGGGCTGCAGCATACAATTAATTATTATTATCAGTTAATCATTTGGTCCACAAATATTAGAAAAAAGTGAAAAATGCCCATAAAAATTTCCTGCAGCCCAAGAGGACGCCTTTAAATGACTTGCTTGCCAACCAACAGTCCAAACCTAAATATATGATATGTAATATGTTTAAATATTGAATGTACTGTTCTCAGACCCTTAATCACTAAATAAAAAAATTGACTTTAATATCCTAAATCTGCTTGAGCAAATTAATGTTTTGAAATTTTTGTTACTAAAAATGACTTTAACAATAAAACACATTATCAAAAAAGTCACAGATCAATATCTGTAGATGTAAACCTACTAATTGTTGACTGATTATTTTGTCAAACAGTTTGACAAGATTTTCATTTTGGACTCTCCAAACAAAAACCTTCAAGTATTTATAGAGCGCTGGTGACAATTTAAAATTCAGTTTTCGTAAATTTTTTCTTCAAAAACACACCACTCCTTTACATTGATGCAAAAATCATACAAACATCCAATCTTGTTATACAGCAGTCCCGATCATTGATATGCAGCATTGCCAAGAATATCCTAATGCACCTAGAAATTAATAAAAACATATTTTCCACAGTAGAACTTATGAAGCAAAATTTATGAAGGCAGACGAGTTTAAATTGGCCTGATGGTACATATACACCATCATACTGTATCTGTAATCTGAATAGATTTAACCGAGTTGTACAGCGCTTCTGCAGATTTGACCATCACCCTGTTGGTTATGATGAACATTTGACTCATCAGTTTCTCAGCAGAACCACAGGGGTGCAGAAACACGGTTAGACACGAGTGTATGCAAGAACTATCAAACAGATTTTAAATAAGTCCTGCTTGAGTTAAAATTTATTGCATTTCAAACCCACAGAGGGTTGAAGGTTAAAACCACAAGCAGCTCTGATGATGATGATGATGATGATGACTCTAAACCATCAAAAAACACAACACTGAAGGAAAATAAAAACACAAACAACATATGATTTCAACATTAAATTCCGGCCTCCAAACTTTCTACCTCTCCGCCATGTT